>NC_051396.1:44989858-44992358 GCF_015228065.2 Penaeus monodon
GTAAGATTGTATATCTGATTGTATAAAGAAAAAGAAAAAAAAAGGTGAAAAAGAAGGTTTTTAACCCCTGTGGTCAACCAACCAACAAATACATACAAAATAGCTATGTTGCAAGTTCATATCTTTAGATCCTTGCGAGTCTCCACCTCTCCTTCCCTGGAGGTGAGATAGAGGTGAAATTACCTTGTTTTATTATTACAGTTTTTCAATATTGTAGATAGATGGGTTCTGATAGACTTAGAAAAAAAAGTTATGAACAACAACAAAAACTGGGTAATTTTTCCTCTTTCCAATTCATTACATAGTTACAATAGTATCATTTTATTTATTTTTACCCCATAGTATTTTTGTGAACTATGTGACTTGTAAAGAGCTTTTTTTTTGTAATTTCAGTGGCCTTATGTAATTGGTTCTTATTCTTAAACATTTGGAGTGTTTAATGAGTCTGTAACATGTACTTAAAAATAGAACAAAAGATATATATCACCTTTTCATAATTATAAGTGAAATGAAACCACATGTTAAATTTTCAGTCTGTGATGCATATGTAAACCATTTCATGACAAATTTTCCAAGTTAATGAATACAGCTTGCATATAGCAGTTGATATTAAAACTGCAAACACATGTAAATAAATTATCCTCTCATCTTAATCATTTTATTACTCTGATTAAGCATCTGATGCTGGGTCCAGTGATGCATACTCTGTGGATGCAATTTTAGAGAAATTGTGGAAATAATGAAAGTTTTGGAAGAGGAAGTTGGAGGCTATGTACAGTCATTTCTTTCACTTTCACGGTGTGGTTGGTATTCTGATGTTTAGTGTTGGTTATATCAAGTCTCAAGATCTTCACAAAGTGTAATGGCTTGTCAGATGATTCTTCAAAATTGTGCAACTTCTCACAAGCTCTCTCGGTTCATTTTCTTAATTGAGCAGCGTCTTATTTTTATACACCGGTATAAAGATATTAGCAGTACACTTTTCTAAGGACTTGCTCTGTTAACTGTTGACTGTTCTTTGTTAGCCCCCCAAAAAGATGCTTTATGATTTTTGAGAAAGTTTTGTGTGCTGTGTGTTGGAGCTACAATTAACTAGTTTTGAAAAGTCTCTGTACTGTACTAAGGAACTGAGGTGTAATAATGAAGAAGTGATTAACTAATACAGTCACTGGTAGGAGCTATTAAGTGCTTTGTGTATCCTCACATGTGAAAAGAGAATATTAAGAATAACTTACTTATATTGGAGAAGAAAGAAAAAATAGTCATATATTTTGGCAGTTGAAGAGTGAAAATACCATTTTTTTTTTACTTACATGAGGTGTTGCGGATTGTGTGTGTGAATTAGAAACAGTGGTTGTAAGGGTAATGCAGATGTATGTTATGGTATTTCTTGACTAGCTTCTCACTTTTCATGATACTCTCTTACTGATGTATTTTATTTTATATAATTAATTCCTACTTGTAAAGCAAAGAAGGATAAAAATGCTTCATGGATGATTTTTTTCATACAGGCTTAGGCTTGTATAACTTATAAAGCATAATCTATTAAGTGGAATACTTAAAAGAAAGAAGGAAAGAAAAAAAATTATCTGCATTATGAGGTACTGCCATTTGAAAAAAAAAAAATGTTCGCTTTTAATACAGGTAACATATCTAAGTAAGCAAACTTTACAAGAACTAAGGAAATGTAAATGAATTGCAACCTTTAAGCTGCTCTTCTAAAAATCAAGCAATACTTATAACTGAATGAAAATAAGGTCATGCACTGTATGTTACAATGTTACTTCAACAATAATGCAGATTAATACCGGAACTCAAGTCTTTCGTGTCCTCCTTGATTTGATTTAAAGTGTAGAAAAAAAAACGAATGGTAAACTTCAATAAAATTGAACAACTAGCCTTGTAGGCCCAAGATAATTAATGTTAGATATCTTTTGAGAAAGAATAAAAATAACTATAAATTAAAATAAATTAAAAATTCAGGGCCTGTGGTAAACTACATTTTTAAAGCCTAGAAAACAAGGATTGTATACCTATTACAATTTTTCTGTCTGAATAGAGGCAGTATAATCATAACATGTTACTTTTCATCAGCTTTCCTCTGCAAAACCATAGTACACAGTTCATTCACCAAAAATATCCGATTCTTAGTCGACGCAGAAATGATTGATTTATTTTCTGTGGATGTTGACTATTGGTTCGAGTTTAAGGTCAGTGATTTGTGAAAAGGTTAATTTTTTTTTCTCTCATCATTCCTTTTCGTTCTCAAGTTCAGCTAGATTCAAGTTTGAGATTCCTGTATAGGTAATTACTTTGCCTTTCTCCCGTTCACCGTTCCCCTCCGTAGATTTTATTCCGTTCTCGTCATTGCTGATTCACCAATGTCTTCCCTTGCTGCTTATTCAGAGATTCTTCCGGATCGTCTTCCCCCTCCTCGCTTATTTCGCATTGTCTTTGCCTTTTTCTTTCCTATTCCTTATTGTATATTCACTTTTTCTTG
>NC_051396.1:45002358-45014858 GCF_015228065.2 Penaeus monodon
GATTATTGTAGACGCTATTATTGTTATTACTACTATTGTCATTATCAATGTTTTTGTTATTATTGTTGTTTTACATGTTATTGTTATTATTATTATTATTATTGTTGTTGTTGTTGTTGTTGTTGTTTTTATTATTATTATTATTATTATTATTATTATTATCGTTGTTTATCATTATTACTATTATAATTGTTATTATTATTATTATTATTATTATCATTATGATCACAATTATTAATATTATAACTATATATATTATGATTATTGTTATTATTATAATTATCATCATTATTATTATTGTTACTATTGTTTTCTGTCATCTATCATTATCATTATTATTATCATTATAATTATCATGACCATAACAGTGATACTCGTGATAATAATTATCATTATTTCCATTAGTATTAATAGCAGTAATATCATTATTATTACTATTATTATTATTATTGTTATTATTATTATTATTATTATTATCATTATTACTGTTGTTATTATTATTATTATTGTTATTATTATTATTATCATCATTATTATTATTATTATTGTTATTATTATTATTATCATTACTGCTACTTCGGCTTCTACTTTTATGATTATTATTTTTGTTATCATCTCCGGAATCATTAATTAATATCATCATAAATGATAATCTCTCGTTATCTATATTATCTGTTCTCTCTCTCTCTCTCTCTCGTATTTCAATTTATCTGCGAAAAAAAGAAAAATAACAAAATAATATATTTTCAAATTGATAAATATCAAGAAATATTTAATAGGTATTTATTATCATACGTTACTGTTAGAAAATGAAATAAAAAAAACTATTTTTTTTAACTTAAATATATATGCATGCATGCACACCAACACAACACACACACACACACACACACACACACACACACACACACAACACACACACACACACACACACACACCAACACACACACACACACACACACCTAAATATAAAGTGTGTGTGATTATATCTATAATATTGAACCTTGTACAGGAACACACTTCAAAAAACGAAAAAAAAACCGTATTTTTAAGCTCGTATCCCTTACCAATGGCGCCCGGGAGGATGGACCCCGTTTCTGCAAATCGCGCCAGGATCTTGGACACGCAGCCATGGGAGACCAGAAGGTGCCTGGAGATGTCACAGGGGCGGTAGCCAAGGAGTGCCAAGTGGAGGATGCGCCAGCGAGTCACAACAGGCAGCGGGCGGCCGTTGGCGTAATGGCCGCCCAGTTGATTCACGCCGCAGCGACCGCCTGGGGTTAAGAGTATGTTGATGTTATTGTGATTTTATTTCTGTTATTGTGATGTTACTGCTATTATTGTCGTGTTATTGCTGCTGTTGTGATGTTATTGCTGTTATTGCTATGGCAATGCTATTATTGTGTTGTTATATCTGTTGTTGTGATGTTATTGCTGTTATTGTGATGTTATTCCGGTGTTATTGCTGTTATTGTGATGTTATTCCGGTGTTATTGCTGTTATTGTGATGTTATTCCGATGTTGTTTATTGCTGTTGTTGTGATGGTGGTTTAGTTATTATTACTGATGTTATTGTTAGCATAGCAACGTCAGTTATGATAACAATAATGATAATATTGATGATGATAAAATAATGATAATAATAATAATTATAACAAAGGTGATTATTACTATTATCATTATCGTTATTATTACTATAATTATTAGAATCATCATCATCATCATCGTTATCATTATTATTATTTTCATTTTAATCAATGTTATTACTACCATCATCATAGCCAGTATTAATGTTATTATTATTATTATTGTTATTATTATTATTATTTTTTATTTTTTAAAATCATTATCATTATCATTTATTCTAATGTCATTATCATTATTATTATTTATATTATCATTATCATTATCGCTATTATTATTATTATTATTATTAATATTAATATCATTATTTATTATTAATATTATTATTATTATTATTATTATTATTATTATTACATCATAATTGTTATTATTATCATCATTGTTATTGATATTTTCACTATTATCCTTAATATCCTTAATATTATTATTGGTCATAATTATCTTCATCACCATCACCATTATTATTACTATCATCTTTATTATTATTATTACTACTACTACTACTACTTTTATTGTGATTATAATTATTGCATAATTATTGATATTGTTATAGTTACTGTTGTTATCATCATCATGATCTTGCTATTATTACCAGTATCACTCTCAACAGAACTCGTGAGAAATCATTCAGTTGATATACTAATTTTTTTTTCACCATTTTAAAATATGCTCTGAATGTCACACACTAACTCGTGTGTGAATATATGTGACTTTAACCAAAATCTATATTCAAATAGCCGGGCTCCTATCAACAAAATAGCTCTAAACATTTATATAGTCATGTTTACCTCAGGTGATGATGATGATGATAATAATAATGTATTGGGAATGGTAAATGCTGTTGATAAGAAGGTAGTCATAGTGAAAAGTATATTATTAATTTTCATTATTATTGTAACATTTATAGAAAGAAAAACGATAAAAATGAAAACGGTGAAAATAAATCGACCAACAACGATAACAATTACTGTACGATTAGACTACCAACAACATTATTACCAGGAACAATTTTTACAAAGACCTATTACTTCTCCTCCTAACTTCTAAATGCAATCAAACTATCGTCATACATTAAAAAATAGTAGTACATACACAGCTGCTAAAGTAGTAGAAAATCAAATTGGTAAGATGATAAAACGTATTTTAACAAGTTTTGATTTTCTATTGAGCGAGTTTCATATGCCAGAGACTGACTGATATATATCTTTACGTGATTACGCATTCGGTATCATAGAACCATAGTCAAAAGCTATCTCCTAGACGCTGGTTCTGTACATGATTTTCTTTTAAATTCCGTTCTCTGAAGTGCATTATATTTGTTATAGTTACGCAGTAATTTCTCTTACTATACAGAGGTAATATTTACGCCGCCCGTAAAGTTTCTCCCGACTTATGTGACAAACTCATCACCGTCATGTGTTAAAGAGAAACTCTAAACACTCTACTTCATTATATAAACGCAAACATTTGGGGCATTATATGTAAATTCAAACGTACGGCGATGTATGGCGATTTATTTATGTTCATGTTTAGATGTTGGTGACAGTGACTCGAAATTCGCTTTAGGACAAAAAATTTTTTCATGTCAAGTGAAATGATGGAATGTGAGGTTGGAGGGAGGGTGAAGGAGGCGCATGTTCCTTTTACGGTTATTAATGTATGTATTTCTTTTCCTGGTAGAATAATTCATATATCACAATGATATTAATTTTCTTATCAAGGCCTCTTGGTATAAACGTGGTACGAAAGACTGATCCACTGTCTCAAAAAATATTTTTTAAGAGTGTATTTTTCTGTAACGGAAATAGGTACTCGCCAAGTATCGTCACCATCGAGTTAAGATGAAAATATAAGCTTTCTTTTTAGGGATATTACGTACGAAATATGCATATTATTTTGTGACAAATCAGTAGTTTCCCTTTTAACTGGATTGCGAAAGTCTAATATTTATTAAAATAGGACAGATGGAAGTATTACCCCCTCCCCCTCAAATGCGGCAAAAGAGGAGGGGTAAATCATCCCCAGTTAATGTAAAATAAGTCTTCACATACTGGTTAGCTTAACAAATGAAAAAAAGCATCAAAGGTATAAATCGCCTAGAGAACTGATACTAAAGGCAAAAAGAAATATTTGATAAATATGATAGAATTGAGGGATTTCTATAACAGCAGTCCCATAATGTACATCAAAACATTTTAGAGGACCCATAAAGCAGAAAACTAACACAAGAATAACATGAGTTAACACAAAAATTACTCGAAAAGGGGTGGCACAAGAACACTCGTAGAATATCAGGTATTGTTTTATTATTATTATTATTATTATTATTATTATTATTATTATTATTATTATTATCCTTATCATCACTATCATTATTGTTGTTACTGTTGTTACTATTTCTATAATAATAATAATAATAATAATAATAATAATAATAATAATAATAATAAAAATAATAATAATAATAATAAAAAAAAAAATAATAATAATAATACTCTCTCGGCACCATGGAAAACAGTATCTCAACTTGATATGTAATTCTTGGCCATTCGTGTAGACTGCTTTTTGAGGACCTCGTCACCGCAGACGGCGAGAACGGGAAACGCTCTCATGTTTCAAGTAGGGAATACTTACCATAATCGCATTCAGTATTAAGAATGATGATTATGGTGATAACAGTGATATCACTTGCAGTAACTGCTGATAATGATAATGTTAATAATGGGCAATAACAAAAAATATAAATATCGGTAGTTCTAGCTGAAGGAAGGCTATGGAGTGAAAGTGATATTAATGAATATAACTGTAAGTATCAGGGCAGAACTGATATTTGATATTATTCGCTTGATAGTAAAGATAAGGATAATATAATTTTATGGCAGAATGAATACAGATCGAATAAAATAATAATCCTTTTTCTGTATATATTCAACACTGTTCTCTTCCATTGTATTAGCAGTGCCAACAACAAGAATAACATTATCATTACCATCATCTTTATTATTATTATTATTATTATTATTATTATTATTATTACAACTATTATTGATATTATAATTACCATTATTATTATTACTATGTCGGTTAGTGTACATTTCGGGCACTAGATATTCGCGAACGACAACCCACACCTTAAGCCTCAAACACCTTTCCGAGAAGCAGCTCCATATCTTCACACCAGCTCGTTGAGTCCAAGTTTCCGAACTACAAGTAACTATACCTAATGTTCCTCTCACTACTTGTATCACCTTTGCTCTCACCTTCCACAATCTCTGGAGTTCGATCTTATTATTATTATTGTTATTATTATGTTGCTGTTGTTGTTGTTGTTGTTATTATTATTATTATTATTATTATTATTATTATTATTATTATTATTATTATTATTATTGTTATTATTATCATTATTATTATTATTATTATATTATTATTATTATTTTATTATTGTTATTGTTATTATTGATGTTATTATTATTATCATTATTATTATTGCTATTATTATCACTAACATTATTACTATTGTCATTATTATCATTGTTATTATTATTATTATTATTATTATTATTATTATTATTATTATTATTATCATTATCATTATTTTTATTAATATTATTGTTGTTAAATTTTTGTCTTTATGATAATAATGAAAATGATAATATAGTAATAATAACAATGTATTATTGTTTTATTATTATCGTTATTATCTTTGTTATTATTGATATTATTATTATTATTATTATTATTATTATTATTATTATTATTATTATTATTATCATCATCATCATCATCATTATTATCATTATTATATGTATTATTATTCTGTTGGTAGTGTTATTATCATTAATACTATTATTATTACTATTATTGTCATAATTCTTACTGTCAATATTGTTATGATCATTACTGTTATTATTATTATTATTATTATTATTATTATTATTATTATTATTATTATATTATTATTATTGCAATTATCATTATTGTTGTTGTTATTAATATTATGATTATTGTTGTTGTTAGTATTATAATTATTATTGCTATCGTTATCATTATCATTTTGTGTTATTATTATTATATCATATTAGAATCATCGTCATCATCCTCATCATCATCCTCATCCTCATCCTCATCATCATTATCATCATCATCAGTATCATTATTAGCATTATTAACATTATCCTTATCATTATCAGCACTATCCCTCTTAGCATTATTATCATCACCATCTGAATTATTAGCACTGTCATATGCGTCTCTCATATCATTGTTATTAACAATATAACTAATATGCCTATTGTCATACCTAGTATACTTTTTTTTCTTTATAAACATGACTACAGGGATCACTATCATAATATTGTTAATGATAGTGGAAGGAAATTTTTAATTGTTTTTTGTTCTTAGTTCATTATAATCTACACCTCTGTCATTATCGTCACGAAAATTGCCATCATATCTATCTATGTTATTACTCATTATTATTTTCTATTTTCTGTACTACAGTTTTTACTACTTTTATAAGCAATGGTAACGGTAGCTACAGTGCTATGATAAACCGATAATGGTGAAAGTAACCATTACTATAATCACAATGAAAAAAATACTAAGCTTTATCTCAGTGTAATTATAGCAATGATGATGATGATGATGATTATGCATTTATTTTATCTCCTTTGTTACAACTATCAGTATAACTATAATACTTAACCAGCGCTGGTAACAATAATAAAGTAATCATAGTATGTTCATTATCATTATTAAAAGTATTAGTAAGTGCAGCAATAGCCATAGTAATAATGATAATGGTGATGAGATATATAGCAATAATAATAATGATAATAATGATAATAATAATGATAATAATGATAATGATAATAACGATAATAATAGTAATATAATGATAATTATCATGGTAATAGTAATTATAATAATAGTGATAAAAGCAATAATAATAATAATAAAATAATGATAATGATAATGCTAATACTGATAATCATAATAATAATGATAATGATAATACTGATAATCATAATAATAATGATAATTATAGTAATGATAATGACGATGATGGTAATGATAATGAGGATAATGATAGAAAAATAATAATGATAATTATAATAATGATCACTATAATAATAATATCAATGAAGATGATAATAATGGTAGTAATGATATGTTGACAACGATAGAAATAATAGCAATGATAATGATGATGATGATAATGAAAAACTGAATAATGATATTGATGATAATGATTGTAATGAATACTGAAATACTAATGAAAATAACATAAAAATAACGGCGATAATAATGATAATAAGATAATAGTGTATGGTAATGGCAATATTGATGACGATGATTATGGTAATAATTATACTACTACTATTAATACTAACTGATGATGATGATAGCAATAATAAGAACAATAATAATAATAATAATAATAATAATGATAATAATAATCACAATAATGATAGTAATAATGATAATGATATAATACTAATAAAAATTATAACGGCGGTAATAGTAATAATGATAATAATATAATAATGATAATGAGAACAATAATAATATCAATAACTCTAATGATGAAGATTATAGTGGTAATAATGATAGTAGGAACAACAATGATAATAATAATAATGATAATAACAATAATAGTAATTATAACAGTAATAATAATAATAATGATAATAATAATAATCAACATGATAATGATAATAATCCTTATAGTGATTATAGTGATAATGATAATAACAACAGCAATAATAATAATAACAATAATAATAATAATAATAATATAATAATGATAATGATGATGATGATGATGATGATGATGATGATGATGATGATGATGATGATGATGATATGATGATGATGATGATGATGATGATGATGATGATGAAGAAGAAGAAGAAGAAGAAGAAGAAGAAGAAGAAGAAGGTGACGATGTTAAAGATGATGATAGTATTATTAATGATGATCATAATAGCAATGGATATTAATATCAGTAATGGTAATCATAATGGTAATAAAAACAATAATGATACTAATAACAGTACAATTACAAATGATAATGATGATGGCATTTCAGTGCTACTACTAATGATGAAATAATCATGATAATATAAATGATAGTGATAAGAAAAATGATAATCAGGGTAAATTAATATCATTGCTATCAGTAATGATATGTTAATGATAAGAACAATAATGGCAGGGACGAGAAAAAATTTAAATAATGATGACGGCGTTACTAATAGTGCTGATGATCATGAGAAAATAGATTATGTAAGAGGAATCGTATGCAAATTGCGACAAAAAAAAAAAAAAAAAAAAAAAAAAAATATATATATATATATATATATATATATATATATATATATATATATATATATATATATATGAATGAGAATGAATATTTTTCTTGTATTGTGAAGATATCTTTTATACAAATAATGTAAGAACAATAATATGGTTATCGTTATTATCACAGTAATCATTATAATATTAATTATAGTAATGGTCATTATTGATGTTACAGTAGTGCTGAATATAAGAATAATCATTACAGTGATAGTAACAATTATCAGTAATGACGATAAAAATAGAAGTAATGAGACTGAGAATAACTAGTTTTTATCTAGAATTGTAATGATAAAGATATATAAGATAAATAACAGTTAAGCAATTGCAAAGAGATAATGAGAATAACTATATCATATAACTATATCATGTTACCTTCAAAATCGGTATATATAATCTAGGATTATACAAATTCCTAATCATCATGGTAATCAGTCATTACCATCCGTTATTGCTATCAAAGATTCATATCATCATCCCTCTTTGCACAATCACCCTAAAAGCACTTCGTTGCAGAGGCTGCAAGCGATATCAATCAACATCATTATCAACGGGTTCGTGTCACGTGGGATACTCACCTCTACTTGTCATTGTGTTCTGCAGACTCCGATCACTCGTTTATTTAAGAGTTTAGCGACACTCTTTTGTTTCAGAAACATTGAAGATATGCGAATACAGGAAATAAACGGACTGATAATTCATAGTATAGAGACACGCGGAGTAAAAGATGAAAGACAAAAAAAAAAAGAAAAAGAAAAAAGAAAAAAAGAATAGTGATTGTATCTCTCTTATAATCGATATAAGTCCCTCTCTCTCTCGTCCGGCTACGTCTTAACACGGTGATCTTTCTGTCAAAAATAAGATCAGTGCCTTCCTTCCTGACCCTTATATACCTTCCTGTTCCTTGATGTGATACTTTTCTTCTCCGTGACTCCGTGTGGCACTCCCCCCCCCCTTCCCCTGGCCCTAACTCCCTCCGCCTCCCCCTCCCCCGTTCGGCCCCACACGCTGTGTTCTCACACTAAATCCAATGTCTTTTTCTGCCCGTTTGACAAATCCAAATATTGGATTTCGGTGACTGAAAATGAAGAGTAAATACGGATCAACACTCGATATCCGGCGTATATTAAGAACCGGATCTTTTACGTCGTATATTACCGAGTTTATTATTTATTTCATACATATCCTCGCTGTGCCGTAAATAAAATCTTTCGGAATAAACACTAGGCTTGTAAAAGCCTACGTGAGTGACTCCTGAGCGAATCAAAATGAAACAGTCCCCCCTGCCAGCATCCGGGTAATTGGCCGGTGCCCACTTTTCCGCGCCAACAAGTTCTCGGCCATCTTGGATTTTCGGCTTTTCTGCCCTCGAGAGCAACTGGTAAAAAACTTTCATTTGTATTTCAGCGTGCTTTGTTCTCTTGCGTTACGCTCTCGATTTATTTGTCTATATCAGAAATTTGTCTCTCGTTCTGTTGAATGAAATCAGAATGTTGTTTGGATTGCTGGATATTTTTAGTGTAAGACTAATAAGATGTGACGGTTCGTCGTGAAGTTCGACATCCTTCAGAGAAAAATTGCTGATGAAGGAAAAATTCTGATCATAATCCACCAATGAAGTAAATCTTTCACATTAGCCTTACAAAGTTGGTCAGGCACAATAATCGCTTTACGGCACGTGTCCGGACAGTCAATCCTAGCGGGATATCAATCTTTCCCAATATCATTTCGTTTGTCATAGAACTACACACTTAATTTTACAAACTAAAGACCATCACCAAGATAATCTCCTGAACACCACTATCACAATTCTGAAATCTCTCAAATTGATTTGAAGATAACAACAATATATATTTTTCCTCGGGATTGCGTAACCCATTCGACTCAGGAAGGCCCATTATGGCGCCAAAAACGCGCTTCGTGGCGGGAAAAGTGGACATCCGGCGAGATTTTGGCGGGAACTCGAGCATACGCCGATGGCCAAAAACCGCCATTTATAAATTATCGGCAAACACGACTTGAAATTTTTTGAGTTGTTGTGAAGGAAAAGTTGGAAGCGCGCAAACCCTCCCGATGCCGCCACCCACAGCGTCTTTTTTTCTTTCTGTGGGGGGCGGGTGGGTAGCGCTTGTCGTATTTTTTTCTTTTTATTTCCGTCTCTTCTACTTCTTCTCTTCTTCTCTTCTTCTACTTAGAAAAGATAGAGAGGAAGAAAAGATAGAGAGAGAAGAAAAGATAGAGAGAAAAGCAGAGAGAAGAAAAGATAGAGAGAGAAGGGAAAAGATAGATGGATAGATAAGACTGATGGGATAGATAGATAGATAGAGAGGAGAGAGAGTGAGAGAGAGAGAATGAGAAAAAAGAAGAGAGAGAGAGAGAGAGAGAGAAAAGAGAGAGAGAGAGAGAGAGAGAGAGAGAGAGAGAGAGAGAGAGAGAGAGAGAGAGAGAGAGAGAGAGAAATTCAGAGCCCGAATGAGGCTTGTTGGGAGAGGCAGACGAAAGAAAACGATAGCGAAAAAAATGCAAAGAAAGAACGAGGAATGTATATATATACATATAATTTTTATATATATATATATTATAAAATTATATATATATTATATATATATTATTTATATAATATATATATATATATATTTATATATATATATATATATATATGTATGTATGTATGTATATATACACACATATCCATAAGCACACACACATGTATATATATAAGAATCTGTGTGTTCAGATTAACAACATATTCAGACTGGCAAGTGGTGTTATTTTTTACTTCAATTAAGGTCCCTTTTTAATCGGATATTCTGTCAAGTGATGGTTCGGCAACACCTTTAATCCGGACAGAATTTCGAGCGGATTCCGAGGTTGTCGTTTCAAAGGAATACATACGTTAATCTAGAAAGCAAAGGAAAATAAAAGAATGTTCACAGTGTAAGTGGCGATTATGAAATGATGATGATAGATACTCAACATGAAAAAGAAAAGAAAAGAAAAGAAAAAAAAAGAAAAATCGGCGAGGAACACTGATATATGAAAAGTTAATTATTGATTAGAATTAGTGACAGTTCCCATGTTATTCTTACGCTCTCAAGGCATCAGGAAAAGTAATAGACATTTTCCTATAGATCGCATCAGCTTCTTTAGATGAAATATTCCGTAGTGTCATATTATAATTCTCTTTGTGTTTCATTCGTTCACTCACACGTTACGCTTATGATTTATTTGGGAGTAGGTTGCGGGGAAAGGGAAAGGGAGAGGGAGAAGGAAAGGGAAAGGGAGAGGGAGAAGGAAAGGGAAAGGGAGAGGAGAGATGGAAGGGAAGAGAGAGGGAAAAGGAAAGGGAAAGGGGAGAGGGAGAAGGAAAGGGAAAGGGAGAGGGAGAAGGAAAGGGAAAGGGAGAGGGAGAAGGAAAGGGAAAGGGAGAGGAAGAAGGAAAAAGGGAAAGGGAGGGGGAAAAGGAAAGGGAAAAGAGGGGAAGGAAAGGGAAAGGGGGAGGGGAAAGGAAAAGGGAAAGAAGGGGAAGGAAAGGGAAAGGAGGGGAGAAGGAAAGGGGAAAAGGGGAAAGGGGAGAAGGAAAGGGGGAAGGGAGAGGGAAAAGGAAGGGAAAGGGGAGGGAAAAGGGAAAGGGGAAAGGGAGGGGGAAAAAGGGAAAAGGGGAAGGGGAGAGGAAAAAGGGGGGGGGAAAGGGGAAGGAAAAGGGGGAAGGGAGGGGGAAAAGGAAGGGAAAAAGGGAGGGAAAAGGGAAAAGGGAAAGGAGAGGGGAAGGAAAGGGAAAGGGAGGGGGAAAAGGAAAAGGGGAAAGGGAGGGAAGGAAAGGGAAAGGGGAGAGGGAGAAAAAAGGGAAAGGGGAGAGGGAGAAAGGGGAGAGGAGAGGAAAGGAAAGGAAAGGGGGGAGGAAAGGGAAAGGGGGGGGGAAAAAAAGGGAAACAGTCCCCCCTGCCAGCATCCGGGTAATTGGCCGGTGCCCACTTTTCCGCGCCAACAAGTTCTCGGCCATCTTGGATTTTCGGCTTTTCTGCCTCGAGAGCAACTGGTGAAAACTTTCATTTGTATTTCAGCGTGCTTTGTTCTCTTGCGTTACGCTCTCGATTTATTTGTCTATATCAGAAATTTGTCTCTCGTTCTGTTGAATGAAATCAGAATGTTGTTTGGATTGCTGGATATTTTTAGTGTAAGACTAATAAGATGTGACGGTCGTCGTGAAGTTCGACATCCTTCAGAGAAAAATTGCTGATGAAGGAAAAATTCTGATCATAATCCACCAATGAAGTAAATCTTTCACATTAGCCTTACAAAGTTGGTCAGGCACAATAATCGCTTTACGGCACGTGTCCGGACAGTCAATCCTAGCGGGATATCAATCTTTCCCAATATCATTTCGTTTGTCATAGAACTACACACTTAATTTTGCAAACTAAAGACCATCACAAGATAATCTCCCTGAACACCACTATCACAATTCTGAAATCTCTCAAATTGATAGA
>NC_051396.1:45024858-45032358 GCF_015228065.2 Penaeus monodon
ATAATAGTAATATTAATAATGATAATAATTGTTATTATTATTATTATTATTATTATATTATTATTTATTATTATTATCATTAAAATATTATTATTATTGTTATTATTATTATTATTATTATTATTATTATTATTATTATTATTATTATTATTATTATTATTATTATCATTGTTATTGTTATCAGTATTGTTATTATCATTATTATCATTATTATTATTATTATTGTTATCATAGATATTGATAACAATAATAATAGTAATAATAATAATGATAATAATAATAATAATAATAATATTGTTATTATTATTATTATTATTATTATTATTTTTATTATCATCATCATTATTATCATTGTAATTATTATTATCATTATTATTGTTATTGCTATTATCATTGTTATTATTATCATAATTATTATTTCAATAATACCATTATCATCAGCATTACTATTACTGTCATCATCATCATTATCATCATTATCATTTTCATCATTACCTATCATCCTTGTTATTACCATTATGATTGTCATCAGCAGCATCATTACTATTAGTATTGCTATTACTATTAACATAAAATGTGTACCATAACAGAAGTATACAAGACGAAATTATATCTACGAAGAATTTAGGCAGCAATTTGAAAACGTTTCTGCTAACTTTGGACCAAGATCTCGACTGAATTTATATTCGATTGTAATGTTCACGTTTACTTCGTATGCATATCTTTCATTCTTACTGGAACCCCGGGAACTTGGACTTCATACTTGCTATTCGTGTCATGATACAACATTAATAAACACATGAATGCCACAGTTTGCTTCACAATACATAGTAAATGCTTCTGAAAATGTAAATATTCACCGTGAAAGAATGGCTTCCATACTACTCCTTCATTATTTACACGTAGGAACATCCTGGATCAGCCACTGACTGTTACATGGTAATAATTTACTGCAAAGATAATAAGTGGGTTCTTGATGGTAGCAATAAGTGGGTTGTTAATAGTAGCAATGATAATGATGATTTTATATGCAGTATGATTTTATTTACCAGTGCTAAACCACGGGGAATGTAAACCTGAGCTATTTAGTGTCTATTAGGCATGTTATCATAGCTACATCGTGTATGACACATTTTGAGAACAAGGCCTTTAAGAACTGATGCTATAACAGACTTTTTTTTTTTTTATCTCTCTTATATAAACATTAATGCTGTGTGTTACGTATGATCCAAAGCTACATATACAAACTCAGAATACAAAACTTTACATATCCCAAAGCACATACTGTATATAATGGCAGATGTTAATATCCAGCGTAATCCTCATCCAAAGAGATCCCGAACTAAGTAAATTCATTCATTCATTCAGATAATAAGGAAGTGTGGATTAATTATATTCACCAAACAAGGTCCTCATCTCCATCATAGTCTGGGAGGAACAGTAGCCCTGTCGTATTTCCAGATGTAATTTGTTTTACCGTTTTTTTTATATATACCATGGGGAAATTTTCACTGTTTTGAGCATGGGGTTCGATATTTGTACTTTCACGTCTCCGAGAGGGTATTGGTTTATTTACGTTGAGTTAATGATGATGATTATGATGGTGATACTGGTGAAGATGGTGATGATGATAGGCAGGAGAATGGTGGATGATGATGGTGATATAATAGTCATGGTAACTTTAATGATAATGATGCTTGTAGCAACTAAGAGATAATAATAGTAATGATAATAATGAGCATGTTGATTATAATAATAATGATGATGATAATAATAATAATAATACTACTACTACTAATAATAATAATGATAATAATAATAATTATGATAATAATAAGGATAATACAATAATAATGATAATAATAATAACAATAATACTGGTGATGATAGTATTGATAAAGCAATAGTAATAATAATAATAATAATGATAATAAAGATAATAACACAGCCATAATAATGATAATAATGGTGATAAATGAATAAATAGAGCCTAGTTTTTTTTGTTGAAGTTCCTATTACTGTGAAACGAATAGAAACTATATTTTGTTCATCAGAAAAATTCTAAATAAAAAGAAAAAACGAAAAAAAAGTGATGATATAAAATCTCGACGAAAGAAAATTACCAGATTTTCAGACTGTAAGTATAGGTTATTTTTTTTTTTTATTTTTTTTTTTTTTTTACTGCAACAATGGCGGAGTAAGAATCTTGTGTTTCGTGTTTTTTAAGAGCATGAAATTTATGTTTTCCGGGATCTTTTAGCCACAGAGAGCATTTGCCGATTTCAAATATTCGCATCGCTGCATTATCTGTCTTATCATCATTCAGAAATTTTGTTCATAACGGATATATTAAGTAAATGTTTCGAAAATGACCATAAGGACACGTCACAGTTCAAAAAAAAATCTTTTAAAATTCCTTTTTTTTTAATGTTTTATAGATCGCCTCTCCAAATATCATTGAACTGACCTTCTCAAACATCGAGGACATATACTATAATCAGCAAAACATTTCCTGAAGGTAAAGTTATGATAACTACACAATTCGACGTACTGAGTCTATTAGGAGATGGAAATCAATCTCGAACACTTTAGTAAAAGACTTGTTATTATTATAATTATCTTTTTTGTTATTGGTATTATTATTGTTATTATTATTATTATTATTATTATTATTATTATTATTATTATTATTATTATTATTATTATTATTATTATTATTATTAATATTAATATTATTATGATTATTATTATTATCATTACCATTGTTATCTCTATTATTATTATTATCATTATTTTTATTATAATCATTATTATTATCATTATTTTTATTATTATCATTATTATTATCATTATCACTACTGTTACTATTATCAGTATCATTATTATCGTCATTTTCATTATCATTGTTAGTTATTGTTGTAATTAGTACTATTAGTATCGTTATTATTATTATTGTTGTTAATACTATTATCATTATAATTATTATTATTGTTGTTATTATTATTATTAATAATACTTTTATCATTATCATTGTTATTATTTTATTGTTATCATCATTATTATTACTCTTCTTCTTTTTCTTTATCTTCATAATAATCAACATATTTGAGATCAATTTTTTTTTGAGAATTACGAAGAGATATCAAAAACGTAAAACATTTTCCGAAGGCTCTCGGAAGTCACGTGACTTCAAGGACTATCTTTATCATTAATGGTTTTCGTAATGATAACTGATTTATCATCTCCGTCTACTTGTCTGATGTATCTATTTCTGTTTATCGACGTCCAATCTATTTCCGTCTATCATGTGACCTATCTAATCTATCAACCTGCTTACTCTACTTAAATATCTACCATATCTCTCTCTATATATCTGTCTAATCGATAAAAAAAACTTCTCAATCATCTATCTCCTTTTTAAATGTATCTATTGTATTCAGGTAGGCCGCGGTGGCCGAATGGTTAGAGCGTCGGACTCAAGACTGTCACGACGGCAATCTGAGTTCGAGGATTCGAGTCACCGACCGCCGCGTTGTTTCCCTTGGGCAAGGAACTTCACCTCGATTGCCTGCCTAGCCACTGGGTGGCCAAGCCACCTGAAGTCAGTGCTGGGTAAATAGAGATGGTGACTCGATAAAAACACCGGGCGGAAGGCAATGGCAAACCACCGCTCTAAATTGCTAAGAAAAAATCATGGAAGCCCATGATCGTCAAGGCCACGGTGGCCGAATGGTTAGAGCGTCGGACTCAAGACTGTCACGACGGCAATCTGAATTCGAGGGTTCGAGTCACCGACCGCCGCGTTGTTTCCCTTGGGCAAGGAACTTCACCTCGATTGCCTACCTAGCCACTGGGTGGCCAGGCCAGCCCAAGTCAAGTGCTGGTCCCAAGCCCGGATAAATAGAGAGAATGATTACCTAAAAAAGGTACCACCGGCACTCTCCGTGGAAAGGAACTGGGGACCCTACCACGTACTCACTCCAAGAGCATCACAACGTGAAAACTGCAATTGAGTATCATGTTGTGACCACGGCGGCTCAGACATGAACCTACCGTTAAATGATGATGATTGTATTCAGATATCTACCTCTCTAATATAGAAAGGTAGGAATTAATATCTTCACAATACAAGGGATGTATTTAATAGGTTTTGAATGTATCTTTGTCAGAGATACATTAGATATATTCGAAATTAAATACATCTCTTATATGGTGAAGGTATTCAATCTCATTCATACCTTTTCTACATTTGTCAACATGAATTCGATTCATACTTCCCTAATCTATGGTTATCTATCTACAACCTTACATACATCCTATCATACTATATCATACTATCATACTTTACACGCTACCTTCATCTACCCTCTGTCACGGAACTCAACGCGCAATAGCCTTGAACACATTATTACGTCCATCAATCATATCTTGTCAACCTGTCAGTTTGCCCTCTGCCCCCTCTCCCACAAAGCTCCTTCACACCGATTAAAGATACCGCCCAGCCTTTCACTGCCACCAACAGACGCCCTCAATTGTTGATCATCGAGAAGCTTAACTCAAATTAGCTATGTATGTACCGTAGCCATTCACCACTGTAATTGATATTATTTATATTGTTATCATTATTATCATTGTCATTATTATGATTACAATAATAATAATAATAATAATAATAATAATAATAATAATAATAATAATAATATAATAATATATTATTATTATTATTATCATTATTATTACCGTTATTGTTATGATCATTATTATTATTATTATTATTATTATTATTATTATTATTATTATTATTATTATTATTATTATTATTATTATCATAATCATTATTAGTATTATAATAATTATTATTATTATTGTTGTTGTTGTTGTTATTATTATTATAATTATAATAATAATAATAATAATAATAATAATAATAATAATAATAATAATAATTATTATTATTACTATTACTATTATCATTATTATTATCAATATTATTATTATTATTATTATTATTATTATTATTATTGTTATTATTATTTTATCATTATAATCATCATTATTATCATTGTTATTATTGTTATAATCATTATTATTATCTTATTGCTATTATTATCATCATTATTGTTATTATTATGCAAGAATAAAACCCTCTGTTTCCCCTTTAAGTCCAGAGCTTCTAAGCCACTGATGGGTCGCAGTTTCATCTACATCAGTGTGTTTGCTTCTAGTTGCAAACTGTCCTTGGAGAGGCTTTTCATGCCACCTAGATTCAAGTTTTTCTTGTCCAACCTTCTTTGCTTTTTGTTTTTTTATGTTTAGCAGCCAATGTTGGCAACATATGTTCGATGTTTTAGCTTTCAATACCCAATTCCTGAGAAAATTTATTTGATTCCTTTACTATTGAGTGTAACCTTTTAGAGTTTTCATGTACTCTAACTAATTGAAGCATCCAATTGTTGGTTAGATCTAAGTATTGCAAGAGACCAATCGTTGTTGTTTTGTACGATTATTATTATTATTATTGTTATTATTACTATCATTGTTATCATTATTATTATTATTATTATTATTATTATTATTATTATTATTATTATTATTATTATTATTATTATTATTATTATTATTATTATCATCATCATCATTCTCATAATTACTATTATTATCATCATTATTATTACTATTCATGTAAATACACCTCACTCATTTCTCTGCCTATTACTCCCCATTCACTATCTATCTTTCTCCATTAAAAACACCCATTTAAGTCCCTCACTAGACCCCAGTCACCCTCCACCCCATCTACAGTCCCCTCCCCCCCCCACACCATTTTCTCTCTCTCTCACCCCCATGTATAATTATGCGCCCCACCCATTAGCCTCCATTAACCTCTATTCATCATTCATCAACCCTTGTGTAGTGGCCACCCATTTACTCTCTTCTCCCATTGTTGACCATTAGCCACCCATTCACCTCCTCCCATTCACCCTCTCTCGTCGTTACCCCCTTCCATTATATCCCATATTCACCCATTCACCTCCTCCCATTCACCCTCTCTCGTCGTTACCCCCTCCCATTATATCCCATATTCACCCATTCACTCCCTCCCATTCACCTTCTCCCATTGTTAATCCTTAGCCACCCATTCACTCCCATCCATTTACCTCCTCTTATCCTTACCCCTTACCCATTCATCCACCTAATCCGCACCACCCTCACATTCACCCGCACCTATCTTTATCCCCTTCCATTAATCCCCCATCCTCACACCCCCACCCCCACCCCTATCCATTCACCCCGCCCATTCACGCCCGCCCATCCCACCCATTCACCCCTCCCATTCACCTCCGCCCATTCACGCCCGCCCATTCACTCCCTCCCATCCCACCCATTCACCCCTCCCATTCACCCCTACCCCTTCACTACCCCCCCCCCCATCCCAACTCATACCCCCACGAGGCTTCCAGGTAAACGGTACATTTTTCTATGGTCACGCCATCAGTGCAAATACAGACTAACCGCCCTTTTTGTCGAGGCTGACGCGCGGTAGATGGGAAGGGGGTGTGGGGGTGTGGGAGTGGGGGGAGGTGGGGGTGTGGGGGTGTGGGTGTGTGGGTGTGGGAGTGGGGAGAGGTGGGGGTGTGGGGTGTTTGGGTGTGGGGGTGGGAGTGGAGGAAGGTGGGTGTTTTGTGGGGGTGGGATGGTGGGGGTAAGAGATGGTGGGGCGGATGGTGGGGGAGGGGGAAGGGATGGGCAAGTGTGGGGTGGATGGTGGAGGTTGGGGAATGGGGGGGGGCTGGATGGTGGGGGTGGGAGATGGGGGTTCTGGTGGGTGGAGGAAGAGGGGGGGGGGTGGAGGAAGAGGAAGGTGTGGGAAGGGAATACTTGAGGAAGGGGAGATACGTGGAGGGAGGTAGAGGATGAGGGAGGGAGGGGGAAGGAGGGAGAAAGAGAGGGGGAGAGGATAGGAGAGAAGGAGGGGGAAGGGAGGGAGGGAGGGGGGAAGAAGAGAGGGAGGGAAGTAGAGGATGAGGGGAGGATGATAAGAGGGAGGAAGGGAGGGAGGGAGAGAATAAGATGAAGAAAGGGAGAAGAGGAGGAGAGGACAAGGAGGTGGAAGGGAGGGAGAGAAAGACAGAACAAAGGAGAGGAGGAAGAGAGAGAGAGAGAGAGAGAGAGAGAGAGAGAGAGAGAGAGAGAGAGAGAGAGAGAGAGAGAGAGAGAGAGAGAGAGAGAGAGAGAAACATGGGGAGGGTGGGAGGGAGGGAGAGAACATGAAAAGGGAGTGAAGGAGGGAGGGAGAAGACATGGAGAGGGAGGGAGGGAGGGAGGGAGGGAGGGAGGGGAGGTGGGATGGAGCAAAAGGCGCAGTACAAGGGACCAGGAAATTCTCAAGTCGCTATTAACAATTTTTTTTGGTTACGTTATGAATGCGTCATATACTTTTTTGTGAAGCTGTAATTTAAATATTTACACTTTTTTCCATACATTTTTTTTTATTAAGGA
>NC_051396.1:45039858-45042358 GCF_015228065.2 Penaeus monodon
TTTGAAAAAAAAAGTAGAAAAGAGACATAAAATGATTTTTTTTTTTTTTTTTTTTTTGGGGGGGGCGCAAAACCCAGTGCCAGCATCTTATCTAAATTATACTTATTCTTACCAGCATAATGGCATAATGGACAACAGATTGTGGAGCGGAGCGGTTTCAAAATTGTAATAACGTGAAACTACACTTTCATATTAAACATGAAGACATCGCGTCTCAACCCATTTGGTCGAGGACCCGTTTTTTTTTCATTATTGCATTCGTGGTGTGTGTATGGGTGAATGATGTATGTGATTGTGTTATTATTATTATTTTTTTTAATACACAAGAAAATCCCTATCGAGTGATTCATGTGCGTGATGATTTTATAGAGAGACTTCAAGCCATGTTAGTATGTTTGTACGAAAAACAAGCCATAGACAATAAAATTTTTCTAATTGTTTTGTTTCACTTGATTGACACGTGTTTCCTAACGTATTAAAAAATTCTAGTGAAACTTTTTTCTATTTTTTATTTTTTACTTCTCCATATAGTAATATATAACATGCAATGCTAATAACAATGTTGCCATAAACTGATCGATGCATCCGTAAATAATAACAATTCTTTATCACAATACGTACCCATAACGGTAAAAACGAATATTAACCTCACTATTACTTAAAACCCACATGATATAATAACCATTATGTGTAGACATTTATATGCAATTTCTTTTATGAAATAACTCTAAAATGACTTTCCTCCCAGGCGTCAAGATTGCTAATGCAGTTTGGGATTATTTACTCAGCTCGAGAAGTGTTGTTGAAGCTTGGCTGTTTGCCATCGGACCTGCACTCTCCTTTGTCGCTAATTCCATTACATTTCACTCATTTTCACCTTCTAACTTCAGTGAAATAGAAGGCGGGGACCTAATAGTTATGAGGGAAAAAACGAAAATGCTGAAACGTGATCTTTTCACATTAAAAGATATGATTAAATTCGGTGGAAATGTTTGGTTCTGCAAAATCCCACTTAATAATAGGTGGCAGGGTCTTGCGATTTCAGGTGAGGGTAAGGACCGCCACACCTTAAGAAAAGGTGAGGTGGGAGGGGTGTGGCCGGGTGGGGTATGAGTAGGATGGGGGGGTGGGCGCAGTTCACGTCTGAGGGGTCAAAGTTCACGTTTGGGCAAGACCTTATGAATACAAATAAACACATACATATCATGTATTTGCCAGACACAAAATCATACCGTATTAGCACGTAAAAGTATGAATATGCATTAAAAACTAACACACATGCATAGCCGACCCAGTGACACACAAAAATCGGAGAACATCGCGATGGCAACGGATCTCTTCCCTCCCTCCCGACCTTCCCGCAAGCGACAGGGAGGAGGGGTGGGGCGAAGGGAGGGAGGAAGGGGAAGGGGAGAGGGCAAAAGGAAGGAGGGGAAGGGAAGAGGCGAAGACAGGGAGGGAGGGAGGGGGAGGGGAGGAGGCGAAGGATGGGGGGGGGAATGGGAGGAGGGCCAAGGGAAGGAAGGAAGGGAAGGGGAGAGGGGCGAAGGGAGGGAGGGGAAGGAGAGAGAGGAGAAGAATATATACGAAGGTAGAAAGGAGGTTCTGGAGAAGACAGACATCCCCCCCCCTCCCTCGCTCTATCACGTGACGTTGCTCTTGAAACGAATCTGTATGTGAAGTAGTGCTTCGGCGATCCTAAGGGATGTGAACGAACGCTTAATCTACAAGCAAATTGCAAATCTTTGTTTACTATTTACATAAAAGACTTAAGATAAGAATTACTGACATATGACGCATCCTAGGAATGCAATATGTTTTCTAACACCGAAAAAAAAAACAATGTCCAAAAATAACAAATACATATCATTATCATAACGATGCCAATTTCCTGTCTTTTAAAATGCAACGTTTGCTGCTAATGACTCATGGTTCCTGTTCACTTTTTACATGCATTACGTTAGTAAGGATCCCCGTTCCAGGAAGGGGCAATTAATACCATAGGAAAATAGGATTTGGAGCGTTTTGTGTTCAGGCTATGATACAGATATGATGAATTTCGAATATTATCAAAATAACTACTTGACATCAAATGTGACCGTAAATAAAAAACATGATTAGTAAATATATATAACAATATATTTTCAGAGCCGGATTACGTATCATTTAAATGAATTAAAGCTTTTGGTGAGCTTTTAGAATTTGATGTTCATTGGACGCATCTGAGTTATTCTACTGTTTACACGATCGCTTAAAAGATATCGATGTTTTGAAGGTTCATTAGACATTTCTTTTCACTTTTCAAGAGCAGCTTCGTATAACTTAGGGACTCACGAAGTCAAAACCCGTCTCTATATATGTATGTATGTATGTATATATATATATATATATATATATATATATATATATATATATATATATATATATATATATATATCCGTGTGTGTGTGTGTGTGAGTGTGTATGTATGTGTGACACACTCACACACACGCGCACAAAT
>NC_051396.1:45047358-45057358 GCF_015228065.2 Penaeus monodon
GGAGATATGGTGGTGATGGAACAACTCAACTGCGAAGGGGATATTCATCTCCTTGTGGCTGCCATGGTGCAAAGCTCTCCCGAGGATGCACCCGTCGACAAGCCGGTGGCCCCAGCTCCTCCGGCCACTGCCCAGCCGCAGGTGGCGAGCTTCTTGGCCAAGAGGTTCAAGAAGGGGCTTGCGGTGCGGGTGAGAATCAAACGTGATTCGTCCCCCGATGCCGACGACGTCCTCATCAACCGCAGGAAGGCTTTTCGGCGCACCCTGTTCCGTCCTCGACCCGGCATGGCGAATCCCTCGACAGGAGAGGGCTACTTGAAGCGAGCGGCTCGGGTCCCGCCTCCTCTTCCCCCTCTTCCTCCTTCTCCACCCCCTCCTGAGCCCATCGAACTCGTATCCCGCGAATGCCAGACGAGGCCCCTGGCCATTCCCAGGATTCCGGTGGCCAGTCGCACGTTTCCCGCTCCATGGAGGAGGAGGATCTACATGCCTATCTCTCTGCACACCGAAGACGTCCTCCCGTACGCCGGCGATACAGTGGCAGAGGTCATGTCTTCTGAGAGGATCCTGGAAGGCATGGTCGTTGTGGAGGACACGCCTCATAGTCAGAGCCGTACGGTGGCTACCAACACGGTTTCCATAGGGCGGAGGATAAGCAGGCCTCGAAGACCAAGGCGCAGGTACCTTTCGCGCGTTGAGGAGTGGCTTCGATCTGCCAGTAAGACACCTCAAGCCTGTCTAGAAGATATGTCATAGCTCGAAAAATAAAAATAGATTCCTACATGTCTGTTTTTCGCAAGTTCCCTTATATAGAGTCATTAAGTATATTTCAACCCCACTGAAATCTGCAAAAAAACGTTGCAAGACAAAACAGATGAAAGGGGGTTTGAATTTGGTTCGATTTATTCCTAACAGGGGTTTGTACACAGTGTCAAACATATTTCCCCGCCGAAAGTTTCTTTCAGATAATTTCATTGCCTTTAATGTTACCAAGATTTTAATAACGATTTAGTAATCTATATATCATTAACAAAAACAACGGTATTGATATCAATAATATTAACATTTACCCGTATTTTCAATTAACAGGGAAACCAGGAACGGTCACTAGGGCCTACTATAGACTTCTTGGTGGTTGAGCACATCTATATGTAACAAAATTTACCAAAAACACAGGGGACAGTACATAAATCCGTTGTGATTGAGTTAATGAACCTCATAAATAATACTTTACAGTTGCAAAACATTTCTGAACACTTCACTCTGCTTTTGAATGTTGTTTAAAGCTTTCTTTAATTAGAAATACTACGGATTATGTAACAATGTTGCTTTAGTTTCGAAATGAATATTATGGTGATGGTAATAATAATAATCATCATCATTAGAATAATAATAATTATGATAATGACGATAAGGATGATGATAATGAAATGATAATGATAATAATACTGATAATGATGACGATAATAATAATAATAATAACAACAACAACAATAACACACAGGCCACATAAAAAGATCAGTAACAAATTCACATATGAACAGAACTTTTAATTGTGAACATTATCAAAAAATACTTGTCCAGAAATTAACCTCGAATGTGTGCCTGTCAGATTTTCAAAACATTGTACCCTGAACAGTATGCAAAATGATTAATGGTAATGATAATGCGTAACACGAGAAGGAGAAGAAAAAGGGGGGGGGGGGAGGGAGAAAATACCATGCAAAATTAGTTTGTAAAAAATAAATTTGTTTTATCCATCACACAACTTCAAAATATTACATTCTGAATTTACCTCTATATATTCCATTATATGTGTTTTAGTACTGAAGTAATGCAGTTGATGTGACGAGTTGGATTATTAATTTCATTTAGAATATAAATACTGACCAATTAAAAATAAAACACACACATTCACGCACGCACGCACGCACACGAGCACACACACACACATATACAAATATATATGTATATGTATGTGTGTATATACATATCAAACACTAAGCATTTCAAAATTACTTAAGCACACACACACACACACACACACACACACACACACACACACACACACACATAACACCCTTTTCCTGGGATGTTATGATGGTGGAAACGATGTCTAAGTTTTGGGACTTATGTAATTAATGTAAGTTGTTGTGCCCTGACAATGAGAAAGTACATATTAGAATTATGCATCTTTATAAGTGAGGCAACTTAGGGTAAACATGTATATATAAATTTAATGTGTACAAAAAATTCTTTGGATTTATTTTCATATTAATCATATTAATTTTTGTTTGTATAATAACACCAAGGCAACCTGAACAGCTAGACAATTGCCAATGAATTTTCAAACTGTTCTTGTTATCCTATTTGATACATAATCCAATAACGAAATAATATTAGGCAGAGATACTAATATTTTGTTCTTGTAGACCACTTTAATATAAAAAAGTATAATTTCCATATAAAACTTACAACATTCATGAAGAAAAATCTATGCCAATATACCAGAAGCCTGCATTAATAATGACATTTCTTGTACAATATCCTTGGATAATACAAAAAAAGAAGAAAAAAACAACAACAGAAAGGATATCTTTTTTTATAAATAAAAATATTTCTGAAGAGAAAGAGAGAAAAAAATTGCATACTAATGATCAGTAACTAAGGATGGGAAAAATCTCTGTAGACCTTTTTATAGCACCAATCTATCGTTTTCTGAATATTTATGGAGACAGTAAGTACACCCACACATACACTTACCTATCTTCTATCCCTTTGTAAAATTGCTACTTTAATTTAGTACTGGAGAGAAAGATGTAGTTATTATGTGTAATTTTACTGGTTTCTCTGTATCATATTTAACTCAGAAAAATGCTAGACTTTAATTACTATATTGAGAGTTAAAAGGCAGGAAGACTGGGAGCCACAACAAACAGGAAAAAACTTGGTACCATTACATTATTCATATTAACTAAAATTGTATGCCTTTTATGTGCTGACTTAACATGCTCTTTGCCTTTATACTGAAAGAAATATGAAGAGTAAAATATACAGTCATCAAATGAAGAGTAAAAATATAGTTCTTTCACAGATGAAGAGTATCCTTTTGCTTAAATATTAAGACAGATCTCTGAATATATGACATAAGTATTTAATAAAATATTTCCTAAGCTAAAAAAACAAAAAAACTATATTTTCCTTCCATAACTAGAAATATTAATATATTTCTTAAAAAGAGAGAAGAAGAAAACTAAATCTACTTCTTACGTTTCTGAACCAGTGAATGCTTTAGAATGAAGGGGACTCGAGGCTTTTCTTTTAACTGAACTGGTGTGCCAGTAGCAATTCCTCCTGCTCCTTTTAATTTAGAAAGAGCTTTGTATTTTGGAGAGTACAAAAATGTACACACAGGGCTGCTCCAGGCTCCTTGTCTCTCCCACTGACAATTATCTGTGGTCTGCTTGGGAAGTTTATTTGAACCGTGGTTACTAACTTCCCCTGGTAGATCTCTTTCTCTGGTTACTTCCTTGGGAGAGGTGAAGGGAATGGCTCTGGAGATTTGTCTGGGTGTCTGTAATTGATTTGGTGAATGGATGTTTCCTCCCATCTTTTTCTCATCCCCAACATCCACATTTTGCTCGATGTCCTTTGTATTTGTCAATCTTTCACTATAAGGAGTGGTCTGCATTGCTATATTTAAAATCTTTGGAACTTCTGATACCTTTGATGGTGTACCATTTCGTGTTATGTACTGTGACTCATATAACAATGGAACACATCTCATGTTAAGATTGTGCTGCACTTCTGCATGATGACCACTGGTTGAGGGCCTCAATATATGATTTACAGGACTGTTACAGGATTGTGCTGATCCCTGAGGACTAACCACATGTTGCGATGTGAAGGAACTGCTAGGCACTCCTTGTGCAAGTAAAGTTACACAATCAGATGTTGCTTGGGAGGGTACAAAGGCATTACTTGTGGCAATTTCTTGAACTGGAACAATGGGAGGCATCTCTAATGCAAAGGGAGTAGAGTCAGACATGATAGTAACATGTTGAGGTAAATGTACTAGATTCGAATCAGGGTGTTGCATGACAGCTTGAAGAGGTATGCTTAGTGGAGGTACTTGTACTGGGTATCTACTGGTCTGTCCTTGTTCTCTTGTATTTAAAGTCTGCAAAAGGGCAGGGCAGTACTTCAGCTGAGGGGTTGTTCAGCCAAGGTCACTTGAATGTATCACCCTTGGTAATAATTTTATTGACTCTAAAGAGTTTGTACTTGTTAAAGTGTCTCTTTGGCTCTTTGGTGAAGTATATACATTATCAGAACTTAAAGGTGAATTATTGTTGGTGACTTCATTTTTAGAAAGATACAGAGGATCTTCTGTTTGAAAATCTGAATCCCCTTGTAGATCAGAATTTTCATCACTGTTCCAGACTTCATCATTCACAAGTGAATCCATTGCACTGTAGGCTATAGTTCCTGCTGTATATGTTGCTCTGGTATTTTCCTTATTACCATGACCTTGTATATCTTGTTTTATGGGTGAAGTATCAGTAGTGACTTGCTGGCATAAAACTTCTCTTTTCCTTATTGGTAGCTTTTCCAAAAATAATGGATCAAGGTTTAAAGAGTCTAATTCAGGGAGCTGAGGTCCCAATTTCATCACTGAATCTAGTTCATCTCCAGGTAGAGAAGTATTTGTTACCTGATCTCCATTTGTTTGGGTAGCAATTTGCACATAATTTTTTTCGAGATCAGAGGATACAAATCTGGAGATGTGGTACAACAAGGCACAGAGACAAGAGAGTTTTTGGTGTCAGGTTTTGGCACTGACATTCTGGCTTTGTTTTGTTTTATTGCAGAGCTTGGCACTGGAATGAGACGTGTCACACCACCCACTTTCACTGGCATTAGTAACACGCCTGTGACAGTGTTGCCCTGGGTATTACTTTGCCCCTTCTTATTTGGGGGAGATTTTGAAGTCATACTTTCTGACATCAGCTCTGGTGTCTGTTCCATGGCATTTACTTGTACAAGATGAGGAGTTTCTATTTTCAACAGATGATTCTGTGACTGTCATCTTAGTGTAAATGTCTCTCACATTATTGTCTGTTATCTCTCTCCCTGGTAACATCAAACCAAGTAACTTTCTTTTCAGTTCAAAAAGTTTCTTTTCATCTTCTGAAATGGCTTTCCAATCACTTTTCAAGATCTTCAACTTCTTTGACTGGTTATTAATGTTATCACTGCATATTTGTACATTTAAAATCATGAATTTATTATGGTCATCCTTGATTTCATTCCTCTGGTCATCCTGTTGCTCTTCTGTTTTTAGAGGCATTGCGACTGATGTGTCAGGAGTTACAATTTGATTGTCAGAGTCAGACTGAATAACATCAACTGCTTTTGCTGGGAATGGATTTTGAGGCAGAGGGACCTTCCTAGGTCTCCCCCGTGGCTTTCCAGTCTTGCCTCTTCTTTTATATCGTTTCTCTGACTTGGGTACTTTAAGAGGGTTGTTTGTCCCACCACTGAAGTTCTTGTGCTCTGGAATGGATATATCTTTGTCACATGAACTCTCCCCTTCACTCATCTTGAGGGGGTCATCTGCATCCTCTTCGTCTGATAGTGTGTGTTTGTACCCCTTTTTCCTAGCTTTAGGTACAGCTTTTATGGTTCCCATTGATCTCAGTGGAATATTGGTGACCTCTGCTGATGGTGGTTTCATGTAATTTCTAATCTTCTTATCTGTGAGTATTTGTCCTATTACATTGCGGGATGCTCTTGATGCTTTTTTGTTGTTACTGCTGGTAGGTGTCTTATCTACATCACTTTCATTATCAGTGATCCCTTCCTCTGTTGGGTTATTGGTTTGTGTCCTACAGCCTTTAAGGTGCTGTATTTTGCCTCCCCTCAATATTAGGTTGGAGTTACACTTTTCTTTGGCAAGGAGTCCCCGGGTTTTTACATACACATCTGCTGTAGATGAGCTGACAGCTTTATTTCGGACTTCAGATCGTCGTCGTCCTGCAAGGAACATATAGCATTATTTGGTTTCTATGAGGAGCTATAAGATCTGAAAATTAATCTAAAGATGACATACAAAATTTAATATCAAATATTCCAGAGCATCAGCTGTTTTCTTTATTCTAACCTAGTAAACTCTTTTAATTAAATACTATTTCATGTAATGACTTCAAAATCTTTTCAACCCCACTGCTTCATACACCTCACTGCATCTCAATTACAATGCTTTGCAAACTATAACCAGATCATGATAATAATAATAATAATAATAATAATAATAATAGAAAGACTCACCTATATCAGATAGCCAGCTTGTCTGTTGAGCTTCATTTGTACTTTCGAAGGGGTTCTTAATTCCTACAGCAACTAAGAGATCCTCATTTAACTTCAAAACAGCATTTTTCACCTCTGATGTGACTGATTTATCCACCATTGATAAAGCTTTTCCAGGTGACTTTGTATCTAGTAAAGGTCAAAGATTTATTAACATCCTGCTATTAAATAATACAGTTTATGTATATCAACTTCAACTTCAGCTACATTATAAAGATGAGAATATAACACAGTATTGTTACTTTATTGTACAAAGATTTCTTATATATTTATTATTGGTAGACAAAAGATCAATCTAAATTTCTAACAAAGGAAATAAAATTATGGATAAGGGATAATTAACCCACTGGATCCAAGAGCCTTGCTGGCCACACCGTGATGCAAAATCTAGACATTAGGCTTGTAGGCCTGACCCACATGAATAACTGTGTGCGGTGTCAAGATTCTTTGCTTCCCCTTTGCCATTTTATTATTTCTTTTTCTGTATAAGCATATTTTTGCTTTATGCTATTTTCCAAGGTCTATCTTTGTTATCTGATATGCTGTATGAAGTTGGTAATTGACTGTTTTCTTGCAGAGACTCCGTATCATCTCTCCAAGTAGTCTACAACTCTGTGCAATAACAGTAACAATAAGCAACATTTTGTTATTTGAGTCTAATCTTCCTTCAAAAGCTTTTTGCACTTATGGCAAGTTATTCCTCCAGCTGAATCTTTTCATGTTGTCATATTCCTTTCATGTTCCCCTCAGCCAAATTCTTCTTTGATGGCATATTCCCATCATGATATGATGGTCACTCAGATCCTATGGGTTTAGAAAAGAAAAGAAGAGAAAGAAAGAAAGAAAGAAAGAAAAGAAAAGAAAAAGGAAGTAAGATGAAATTACAATGAAAAAAAGAGATGAATAACATAGGGAAGTAAACCAAAGAATTACAATCTTGAATGTTACTAGTACTTACTTAAAACAGCAGTCTTAAGCTTATCATAATGTTGCATCAGAGCTTCATCTGTATCAAGAACATCCATGGGCATGGTTAGGCTAACTGCAGACGTTGTGACAATGCGCTGAAGCTCATACTTCAGGCCCACTTCCTCACGTTCAGCAGAGTGGAAGTCCAAACACATCTGAAAAAAATGCAGGAGTAAAGGGTTATGCAAAAGTTACAGTTATAATTTCTTCCTCTTTAAGGGAAGCACAAAAACTGTAAAGCCTTCTCTCATATCTTTAGAAGAAAGAAAAAAAAAAGAAAAGAAAAGAAAAGAAAAAAAAAAGAGACTGCTTGTATCTACATTTTTCTGCCAGTTATAACTGGGCCAGTATATTAACCCTATGATCTGGGTGATATGATCATCATGTCATGAAAAAAATTTGGGTTGTGGGACAGGTGATATGAACATGCTGTCATGGAAAAATTTGACTGTGGATGGGGTGAATGGGAATTTCTGCTGAAGGATGGGTGTCGAGAATGCCTTACCACGAATGGAGAGTGATTAGACTGAGTGAGTATTAGGAAGGGCTCTTGGAGTATTCCTATTGGAAAATCATGCTCAGGATCCTATTTCTATGACTGGGCTGTATTACAGAAAATTAAATATAATGAATTTTTTTCATTATTATTTTTATTGCACTGAGTTACAGATTACCTAGAGAAATGATATGGAGTCTGTGCAAGAAAAATAGTCTATTACCATTTGGATACAGATTATCAAATGACAAATATAAATGTGGGAAAATTACAAAAATGCTAAAAATGGTTATATAGAAAAAGAGGTAGTAACTTTGCATATACTTGTTTTTATTTGTTAACTATTTTTATAAACTATTTATTCAGTTTATAAAAATTACTCCATCTTTAGTAAGAATGTCATGGAGACTGTACAGCACCAGTTTGACATTTTTTTTCTTACCAGATAGTGAAGTGATAGAATTTATATGTAATTCTAGTACTCTCCTCTTCTCTATGATTACTTTCAATGAATTAATCTAGTTTTCTTACATCACATGCACTGGACCGGAATCAGAACTCTGTATGATAGACTGCTTGTATCTACAGTGCTCTGCCAGTCATAACAGGACAGGTATATACATTAAAGACAAATGACAAACAACAACAACAGAGTAATTTTATAAGAGGAGAGTTAACATGTGGATCAAATAAAGTGTTAGACGCTAAACATCAAGCACATTAACATTTATTTTTTTACAACTCTTTTATGTTATTAGTTATTCAACTAATTCCTCACTTTTTCTTACTCCCTTTACATGTAAAAACACTGTCATGTATAACTTTACTATACTAATTAATCTTTTATGCTGTTATTACTCAGTTTACCAGTTAATATCATCTCCTCATTGCTCTTACTTCCTGTGTAGTTGCAGTGTGGTAAAAAGCACCATCTGTCTCCAAAGTGCGGAATAAAATTGCAGGATCGGGATTTTCTGCCTTACAGCGGAAGGGCTCGACCAACTCCAGGAGGTGGTAGTACTCATCCTTTACAATACGAATCTTGAAGAAATGCCTGGAATTGTAATACTACAAATAAGACTCAAAAATCCAATATTTTAAAATGCTTTTGCTTAACGAAAAATATGTTGTTTTCGTGTTAAGTTATTTATGTAAACATATATGCAAACCAAAATACAAAGTCAGCAGTAAGTAAACATAGTCTTATATCATAAGTTCCATATGAACTACAAGGGAACTAATAACTTTTACCTTATAGGATGCTTATAGTAAAGGCCATACAAGGTATACAGAGCCCCCACTCTCATCTTCATGCTATGGGTAGGGGACAGGAACCTTTTAGTGATATCTGCAACTTCTTCCGAGAATTCTAATAACTCCTTGAAACTTTGACGGCCCCTGCGGATGAAAGACTATGGTAAACATACAAACACTAAAGTGGTATGTACACACACACACACACATACATACGTACACAGACACACAGGTCATACATCCAAATCTATCTACATTTATTATCACTAATAACCTGTCTTACACACATGTTGGCCTTGCATCCCAATCTATCTACACTTATCACCAGGTTTCACTATGGCACCTGCTCATAAGTATTGGGGTAAAAGAGGAGAAAGAAAAAGAGAAACATACAGATACCTTTTTTTTCTTCGGTGGGTATTCAGACAACTGCAGAGAGGTATAAATAATATAAACACTTTCATGAAGTTATTTCAATATTAATGAGAGATGCAAACTACATATCTCCAGCCAGCCAATACTTGAATAAAAATGTTATCATTTCTCTTTCTCTTCTTTTACATGAAATTAAATCAAATAAAACCCCTGGGCATCACCAAAATGGTTTCCTTCCTACATTCTAGCTCAACTGATATTTATTTTTCCTAATTAGAACTAGTTTGAAAGACATAAGGGCTTTTTATATGAAGATAAAAGGAAACATGAAAAAATCAATCCAATACACATAATACCTATATATGAGAGAAAACTTCATTTCTCTCCAGCAGGAAGAAAATGTAGAAAATCTCCAGCTTTTCACATTCTCAAAGTGCTGCAGAAGCTCCAGCAGGTCCTCCAGATAGCCTGAAGCAATATACCAACTCCCTGCAAAGGCCCAATAAATTTCAAGAAAAGTGAAGTACACATTAGGGT
>NC_051396.1:45062358-45064858 GCF_015228065.2 Penaeus monodon
CTGTGGATGACCTTGCCCATCATGTTGTCTCTTTGTGAGATAATCCTGGGTGGAGGAGGCTTGCCTGGAGACTCGCCATGAGGGATCCTTGTGGCTTGAAGTGAAGGGTGGATGCAACCATGTGCCCCTGTCGGCATTAGCCCCTTGATGATGATGATATATATGTATATATGTGTATATATATGTATATATATGTATATATATGTATATATACATATTCAAATCAGTGTAAAGAATAAGCCCCATCTGTAATCAATTTCCGTTATTATTCATTAATAGCATCAGTGACATTCACTCTAACCAACATGCATGCTTCTCATATCTGTACTGATAGTTATACAGTAATAATCGACTCCTGCGGTTCCATACTGTTGTTTTGTCCTTTGAATATTAACTTTCCGTGCTTAGAGCATTTTTCAGCCATGTCCGTTTCCAGAAAAAATATCCGTCTATAAAGAATGTTTGTGAATAAAGGCTGTTTATTCATCTATATATTTGGATTAACTTTTTTTCATATGAAAATGTATAATGCGCATTAATGATCATTATTTCCGTTTAATGTAAAACCACCGGTAGGTATGTGTAAATATGAAGCCAAGTGGAATTCATTCAGAAACAGTATTTATTGAGTAGAAAGTACCAATGTAGTAATTGTTGTCAGTTATCTGGCATGTTTGTGTTCTAATTCTGCAATATTTTTATTAATAATAATTGTATAATAGTGCATGAATTCTTTCTGCTTAAAATCTTAACTAACAACAGATGCCCTAACAGCATTTTAATAATAAATCTCTAACTGACATTTTTTTCTGAGCTATGTTCTGCACAGGCGCATTACATGGGTGGAGCTATAATAATGATGTCATGCTTGGACAGAACTGGCAGCAAAACTTGAACAGCTCGCTGAACAGTTAAGCCTTTTCGTTAATGTTAGCAGTTAGATTGGCAGTTAGATAATTTTAAGTGTCTGCATTCCTCATTTGCAGCTGCCTCTGCTGACTAGCCTATTGCGAAAAAGGGAGCAGCTCTGCATAACCCTCCCCTGCCAGTTCATAGTCTTTCTGTCATGAGACTGCTGCACTACCTCCTTGTGGTCACCCATAGAAACTGGGCACCTTGCGGTCCCAGGCTAAACTGTGTGGATCTCGGAGCAGTAGGAGGCCCTTGAGGTATGGAATCATGGCCCAAAGGCACGTGGACACTCCCTGGCTCTGTACCAACTCCTGGTCCTCAGTCCTTTTGGGGTTAGTGGGCGGCTCAAGGGAGGAGGGCCTTACCAGTCTTCCTCCCCCAGATGAAATTCACCAACAGTGAGACATATAATTGGAAATGCTTGGAGCAGGGGTACAGCCCCTCTAACCCAGCAAGGGAGGGCAACTGCTGGGGCGCAGGATGGGAATGGGAGCTACTTGTTGGTGGGCGTGGCAGAGGTGGTGTCCACCTGAAGTGACTGCCTGAGATTAATCCTTAGGTGACTACTCGAGTAAGAGCTTGGAATATCTGGTCCTTGTGGCAGGGTGAGTGGTTACCCCTGCTGTTGAGGGAAATGGAGTTGGGAGTTGAGGTAACTGCCCTCTAGGAGGTGAGAAACTGACTTCAATGTGGAATTGATCAAGCTTTCTGCAAGATGTCCGTCGGTCCCCATTGCTTGGGAGCTGATCTCAGTAGCAAGAACAGCCTCCTTCTCTAGCAGATACTTCGGTAGTAAAATGAGAATCGCCAGCACATCCGGGAAAAAGATACATGACATAATACAAGACAGGAAGCGGCCTGAAAGCAACCCTAACAGTGCTGTATATTGCATACCCTGCAGTAGATGTGATACAGCATACTTTGGTGAAACAGGCCGTGGTTTCAGCACCAGGATTAGCGAACACTGAGCTGACATTTGTCACCATAGGACTTCCAATGCCATGGTGGTGCATGTAAATGAAGCTGGACATCTATTGAACTGGAAGGAAGCAGAAGTAATCCATGGAGGACTGAAACAGAAAAGAAAAATTGTGGAAGCTGCATACATCGCGATGGAGAAAATGTCAACACAGCATTGTGCAGTTTCAAACTATCCAAGGTTGTGACAGCAAATTTGCAAACAATGAGTCGGAGGTCAAAGTGGTCAGGTGTTTCGTCAGCTCATTTCTGATATATATATATATATATATATATATATATATATATATATATATATATATATATATGTGTGTGTGTGTGTGTGTGTGTGTGTGTGTGTGTATATATATATATATATATATATATATATATAATACTCTGTAATTTCTTTGATTATGTATTCCTGATGAAGATATAATTGAAACCTGTCTAATACATCTCTTGCATTGTGAAGATATTCATTCTCATTCATATCTTTTCTACATTTGCCAACATGAATATGGTTCACTTTGCTTGGTCCTAAAGATTGAGGATTTCTGGCTCCTGGTATCAGCACTCGAACAGATTTACTGGATAAGGTATAGCAACACAGGTACTGTGGCCAAGCAGA
>NC_051396.1:45077358-45082358 GCF_015228065.2 Penaeus monodon
CGCTCTTAAAATAGGCCTGCAAGTCTAAACCTTCTTTACTGAGTATATTTAATCCATATTTGACAAATAGGGAAAGTAATGTGTCAATTAGTTTCGTCCGATTAAGGGTCTGCAACTACACCCCAATCAAAAACTCACATACACACACACATACAAACACACACACACACACAAACACAAACACACACACACACACAGATACATACATATATATATATATATATATATATATATATATATATATATATATATATATATATATATATACACACATATATTATACAGATATATCTCGGCCTGTAAAGGGAAAATTTCTCTTGGTCAAGTTTGTTATTATTCAACCGAAATGATCAAGGTAAATATGCACTTCTATTAGTCACATAAACAGATAGATACACACACACACGTACACACACATGCACGGACACACACACACACACACACACACACACACACACACACACACACACACACACACACCACACACACCACACACACACACACACACACACACATACATACATACACACACACGTGAGTTAGTGTTTGTTTTATGTGGTCTGGACTGTAATCAAAAGAGCAAAGAAGTGAAATCGTGTTGTGGTATTGATGATATTAAGGATATCACTTTAATCTGTATAGAAAGTGGTTAAAGAAAGACTTTCAGGAGTGACTTACGTCCGAATGGTAATTAAAAGAACGAAGAGTTTAGAATCATTAGAATGCGAAGAGTGTGGATCGTAAGAGAACAGAACAGAGGAGTAAAACAAGGCACAGAGAAATAGGGAGAAATAGATAGATAGATAGATAGATAGGTAGGTAGGTAGATAGATAGATATAGGTAGGGATATGAAGATGGATAGATGGACAGATAATTAGAGAGGCAGATAAATAGATAAACAGATAGATATATATAGAGGCAAAATAGGAAAGACAGACAGATAGATAGATAGACAGATAGACAGAGATAGATAGATAGAGATAGCTAGATAGCTAGACAGACAGACAGACAGACAGACAGACAGATAGATAGATAGATAGATAGATAGAGAGAGAGAGAGAGAGAGAGAGTAACAAGCAAAGAGAAACAAACAGACAGACAGAATGAAAGAAAGAAAGGAAAAAATATGAAGAAACAGAGGAAACAGAGAATCATAAAAAAAAACATATAAAGCATACATACATAAATGAAAATAAATAACCCTTTCCCCTCTTTACTCGTACAGATATCAGCTCGCGATTGGACAGTCTTGCAGTATGCCATCAGTTTCGGGGACAGCTCGCCTTCAGTCAGTGGGACAGTTTCGTGTATGTAGAAAATATTTTTTTTTTGTGTGTATAATTTACGATACTAGTTTGTTAATGAAATGAAAATTTATGGCTTCAGAGCGAGTCCTGGTTTATTTTTTGTTGTGTATATTAATCATTGTGTTAATGCAGTTGGTGATACCGTTTTTGTAATGATTGTGGTGACTGTGATGGCCCTAATGATGATTATGACGATGATAACGATATGGGAGAGAGTAATGACAACGTTAATGATAGTGAGAAAGCTTATCAATATATTTAGTCTTTCATATCACTTTTCCAAGAAACCTTTGTAACGTACAGCGTTATTATTATCTAATGATAATGGAAAAAAGGGATGATTGTATAATAATGATGATGATGATGATGATGATGATGATAACAATAATAATAATAACAATAATAATAATAATAATAATAATAATAATAATAATAATAGTAATAGTAATGATGATAATGATAATAACAATGATAATGATAATAATGAATAATAATAATAAATAATAATTATCATCATTACTATTATTATTAGTAGTTGTAATATTAGTAACAGCAGTAGAAGCAATGATGACAGTAATATCAGTAATAACGATAACAATAACAGTAATGATGATGATATCAACGGCTGTTAACGAAACCTTATAACTTTTCCGTCTCCATTCGCCAACAGCTCCCTGGGTCAGAGCATCTCACGCCTATGCTACCGTTGGCACTTTCCTGTTAACGGTAGACGTAACGGGAGGTGCCAATCCACACCACACCGAAGCACAGATCACTGTCATGCCTTATACTCCTTATGATGTCCCTGCTACTACGCCAACTACTACGCCTACTACCCCTTCTACTGCTGCTACGACGACTAGTAGTTACGCATATACAGAAGGTAAGTAAAATTAGGGAGTTTTTTTTTCGTTTTGATTTTTTTTTTCAGGGTTAAAAAAGCAATTTCGTATTTTTTATTTGTGTTGTTTATTTTTATGGTTTGGGAGGGATACTGATTAATATATTTTTTATAATGAAATGTTTAGGTGTCTGGCAGAAACAGATTTTTATTTTGACTATATATTATACATGAAATCGAAAGGTATAAAAATGTATCTAGAGATTTTTATGTTACCGTGTTAGTGCGGTTTCAAGCGAGATAGCGGGGGATGTTATCGTAAGATAGGATTTAATGGTGACATATGGCATTGTGTGTGATTGCGTGCGTGTGTGTGTGTGTGTGTGTGTGTGTGTGTGTGTGTGTGTGTGTGGTGTGATTGTGTGTGTGTGTGTGTGTGTGTGTGTGTGTGTGTGTGTGTGTGTGTGTGTGTGTGTGTGTGTGTGTGTGTGTGTGTGTGTGTGTGTGTGTGTGTGTGTGTGTGTGTGTGTGTGTGTGTGTGTGTCCGTGCATGCGTATGTACGTGTCTGTGTGTATCTATCTGTTTATGTGACTATGTAAACTTCTGTACTGTGTATATGTCCTTTAGTATGTGTTCAGTATAACACGCTAATAACACTGTCTTGTGACCTGACTGTGAACGTGCGTTAACTCATGTGTTAAGCAGCTGAAATAATCAGGTAAATCCCCAGCGTAAGCTTTTGAACAGCTTAACACAGTATTACGTGTTTCATTCTCAGTCATTAAAATACATCAGGCTTAGGTATCGCTTGGTGCATAATCTTACCAGATAATTCTACATTAATTGCAAGAAGAAGAAAAAAAAGCTTTCGAATGATATTAACATGATATTTTTCTTCAATTTCTGTTATAAAAAAAAAGAAAGGAAAAACAAATGGACGAAAATGAAATAGAAATTGTATGAAATACAACACATAAAACTCGGAAATAGATAGTATTTCCATCGATTTTTTAAAAATTATTCAATTATAATTATTCAATTATAATTTTAATAAAATGCCACGATCTTCGAAAAGCCTTATCAATGAAATTTCAAATAGAAGTCCTCAGTATGTTTGATTATCTATATGAATAAAAAATAATTATTCATCATGTATAATTTCGTTTTTGATATGATTATTAAGCAATTGATATCTGATTTATTTTATTAATAACTTGATATATAGTTTATTTCTGTATAATTAATTTGACCGATTATTCATTCATTTATTATCTATAATTTGATATTTTGATTTATTTACATATTATGTGATATATGATTAAATTTTTAGTATTTGAAATATGATATGATTAGCTAGTATCTGATATATGATATTTTGTTTATTATTAATCATACGATATATGATTTACTTATCTACTATTTGATATACACTTTGATAATTTATCATTTCTAAGGTATGCTCAAGAGATATTCTTTATCAAACAAAATTCTCACGACAGCACAGTTTACTTCATCGACCTTTGCTAACAAGGGATAATTGTCTCTGCCAGCCTAAAATAATCCTTATATCTCTAGGCATAGGGTTGGTGTATATTAGCATTCCGGTCGTAGCACTAACTACCTTCCCACATACACCTAAGTTTTTAGATAAATATATTTTATACATTCTTGGTGCAGAGACACACGCTAAGAATAGGTAAAAGATCTGGGGACACAGTTCTAGTAAAAATGTCAATGAACTTTAATGTTTTTTTTTTCGATATCATAGCTTCTTCAGAATTATTCTTGCGTGCTTGAAAAGGAGTCAGTTACATCTTCGTGAAATTATTCTGCTTTCATTCATAAGTTATCTAAATTTGTCATCATGAATTTTCTTCCTTATGCAATTCGATATTCATTCGCTACAACATCATACGATTCTAGAGAAAGTATGAATGAGAGTGAATAACTCCACGCCATTCGTACTTCATTTCTCTTAGTGGGTTTTGTGCATTACACTATTCGATTAATTTCATTCATTCATCAAAGTACCTGATACGTGGATTATTATTGTATTTAAATATACATTTCTGATGCATGTTACTAAAGACCCAAAAAGATATTGGAGATAAATTCAAATGCAATATATATTCTGGATTACATTTGAAAATTATTGATAACACAGCATGCAGATACGTTTTGCATATGAGATGCCTATTGTAATGCATTTAGCTAGAGTACTGAAGTGCTGTGATAAAGATTGTAATTAAATTCTATACAGATAAGCATCACCTGATTAATACATCATCATGATTATATGCAGCGATCATCTTAACGAAAGCGAACTCATTACAGCTGTATCTCATTAATTGTACGGACATTAATCTAAAGTTAATTGGAGTTAAATGTGGCAGCCTATCTACATTATCCGTATGTGAAGGGGTAACTGCCAAGTAATACACATTCCAAGAACTGATATATCGTTAATAAGAGTATGTCAGTATAAGTAAGGGTGCATGTATGTGTACACGTGCATGTTTGTGTATATGTGCGTGTGTGTTGTATGTGTGTTTATGTCCGCGTGTGTTTAGTATATATGTACTTGCGTCCGTTCACGTATATGCATGTTAACAGATACGTGATTATATGTATGTATGTATATAGGTAACCGCCTACGACTTCCCACATGTGAGTTTAATTATTAACCAAAGATCCTTAATGGTGATTCTTTGTCTGCACATAAGCCAAGTAATGGAATAATGCGAGGAAATATGACATTTAAACCGTATTGACCTTCTGAGAAGTCGCTAATGTAAGAAAGCCCCGCCTGTTGCTGAAAGATGTCGTTAAGCTTTTAATACTGAGTAACGG
>NC_051396.1:45092358-45094858 GCF_015228065.2 Penaeus monodon
AGGAAGAGGAGGCAGAGGAGGAAGAGGAGGAGGAGAAGGAGGAGGAGGAGGAGGAGGTGGAGGATTAAGAGGAGGGGAGGGGGGTGATGATGATGATGATGAGAATTAAAAACACTAAACGTTGCCAGGCGACACAAAGACCAAAACCAAAGAAAACGAAACCAAAACAACATATAAGGGGAAACATAAAAAAAAAGAAAATAAAAAGAGAGAGAGAGAGAGAGAAAGAAATAAAAAGGATATAGTAAGAAGGAGAAAGATATCAAAGAGAAATATTTAAGAGAAGGAGTTTATATCAACAATAAATTATTTAATTATAACACAACAAGAAATAAACAATATTAACAAGAGGAGTAATATTAGTAATATTATTTCTACTACAATTTAGAAAAATATTAGTTGTAATAACAGTAATATTATCAGTGACAATAATAACAATGTCAATAATGATAATAATTATTATCATCATAATAACGATAGTAATAATGATAATGATAATGATTATAACGGTATTAGTAATAACATTATTATCAGTAATAATGCTCATAACTAACAGCATCAACAACGACAGTGATAATAATGAAATTATAGTAATGATAATAATAATAGTAATAATAATAATAACAATAATAATGATGATGATAGTTATAGTGATAATAATGATGATAATAAAGATGATAATGATGGCATTAATAATGATAACAATAATGATGATAGTAATAATGATAATGATAATAATAATAGTGATAACATTAATAAGGATAATATTAATTACATTAATAATAATAATAATGATGATGACAATGATATTAATAATTGTAATAACAGTGAACATAATAATAATGATAACAACAACAACAAAAACAACAACAACAACAACAACAATAATAAAAATAACAATAATAATAATAATAATAATAATAATTAATTATATATATATATAATATAAAATAATAATAATAATAATAATAATAATAATAATAATAATAATAATAATAATAATAATAATAATAATAATGATGATGATGATAATGATAATAATAATATTAATAACAATAATGATAATAATAATTATAATGATAATGAAGATGATGATGATGATGATGATGATGATGATGGATGATGATGATGATGATGAATAATAATAATAAAATAATAATATAATAATAATAATGGTGATAATGATAATAAAATAATGATAATAATAATAATAATAATAATTAATAGTAATAATAATAATAATAATGTATAATAATAATAATAATAATGATGATAATAATGATAATAATGATAAAAAAATAATAATGATAATAATAATAATAATAATAACAACAACAACAACAACAACAACAACAACAACAACAACAAACAAAACAACAACAAAAACAAACAACAGCAACAACAACAACAACAATAATAATAATAATAATAATAATAATAATAATAATAATAATAATAATAATAATATAATAATAATAATGATAATAATAATAATAATAATAATAATAATAATAATATAACAACAACAATGATAATAATAACAACAACAACAACAACAATGATAACAATAATAACAATGATAATAACAATAACAATAATAATAATAATAATGATGATACTAATAACAATAATTATGATGATAATGCTAATTATGACAATAGTATTAACAAAGATGATGACAACAATGATATTAAAATATCAGTAATAAAAAGATAGTAAGAATAAGAACATTTTATAACACTGTAACTGATAACAATGTTAATAATAAGGATAATGATAACAACATTAATAACAATGGAAATAATGATAATGAACTATTGATGATAACAATAGTACTTGTACTATTAATAACAATAATGATAATTATAATAATAATGATGATAATGGTAATCATAATGATAATGACAGTGATAACAACGGTAGTTATTATAATGATGATAATGATAATAATAATGATAAAAATGTTAATAACAATGAAAATAATAATAATAACAGTGATAATAATAATGACTTTAATAATGATGAAGATTAATTATTATTATTATTATTATTATTATTATTATTATTATTATTATTATTATTATTACTATTATTATTATTATTATTACTATTATTATTATTATTATTATAATGGTAATAATAGCAATAGTAATAGTAACAGTTATAACAGTAATAATATCGATGGCAACTGTAGCAATCTAAATAATGACAAAAATAAAATTCTATAGACCTAAGATATTTTTTTTATAATCGTTCAGTCATGAAATTTTTTTTTCATTTTATTTTTTTCTGGAGGAGCACGTGTAACCAATGTCTTTTTTACAGCCAGAGAGCATGACATCAATTAGCTCGTTACACATGAACTCTCTTTAAACAGCTGGTAATGGCAGGTGGCATACCATGACGTGACAGTTGATATTGTGTGTCGTAGCAGATAGCTGAGACTCATTAAAAGTTGGGTTATTTTAAGTTTTCATTATTATTTATTCAAATTCAAGTG
>NC_051396.1:45109858-45117358 GCF_015228065.2 Penaeus monodon
TTATCGAATCACCTGTTGTATGTTAAAAAGTCAGTAGTCTCGTCCATGTTTCTTAGGGTATATAGCTCGAAGTCATTTTTGAAACGTTTTCGAAGTTAGGATATCATCGTTTTTTTCTTAAATCAGGCTCATTCATCAACGAGGTGGAAATTTTATACTCATTCCCGTAATACTCATTCGGAAAGTGCCAGTAATCTATTAATTATTCCGTATGATCCTCTTCCTGAGACTTGATTCTGCTCTCGTTCGTTTTGTCTCTTTACCACTATATATTCTGTCAAAATTATCTCCATGTATCCATTTTGGTTTATTATTCGTCTGAAGAGTCACGATTCATTTTCATTTCTTACTGTAGTTGTTTTCCTTTTCACATGTACGTATATATATGCATATAAATATTATATATATATATATATATATATATATATATATATATATATATATATATATATTATATATATATATACACACATACACACGAACACACACACAACACACACCACACACACACACACACACACACACACACACACACACACACACACACACACACACACACACACACACATATATATATATATATTATATATATATATATATATATATATATATATATATATTAAAGGCCACCATAAGACAATAACGACTATGGCATTACTGACTCTACCCATGATAGACTCACCTACCGTATCTAGGTTTGATTTACCCACGTACGAATGCGGGCAATGCACGTGCGCAAGGTTGAATATATACACTCGCATACGGCAATATGTGTGCGCACTCAGGCTGATTTTTCCCAATTTTTGTAAATCCATGTGTGCGCTCATGTGCGCACACGCGTGCATGGTGTGAATGAGTGCACACACACACAAAAAGGCTCTGGGGGTTCACCCTCTACAAAACAACTGCTGCCTTGTAGTTCGGTCCGTGTATGGTTAATGGCTATGGGAGTCCACCCTATAGAAAACAGTCCATTGCCTTGTGGTATCTATAAGTTCAAAAGGCTTTGCGAGGAAAAATCCGGAGTCCCTGAAGTAGTTCGTCGTTGCTTGCAACCTCGTTCTGCAACTCCTGCGACGCCGTTGGTGCCGATGCCGTTCCTTTGGATCCATCAGCAGCGTGGAGAGAGGGAGCATGCTGCATGGGGAACAGCTTGCTCCTCATATTCTTTCGCCCAGGCACTGACTCTACCTATACGGGATGGGTAGAGACAATAATGCTATAGTCGACTGATGCTGGCCTTCGTTTTATATATATATATATATATATATATATATATATATATATATATATATATATATATATATATATATATTAAATATATTATATACACACACACACACACACACACACACACACACACACACACACACACACATTTAATATATATATATATATAAACGTATATATATGTAAGTATATATGTGTGTATATATGTAAATATATATATAGAAATATATATGTGTGTATACACACACACACACACACACACACACACACACACCACACACAACACATACACACACACACACACACACACACACACACACACACACACACACACACACACACACACACACACACATATATATATATAATATATATATATATATATTATATATATATATATATATATATATATATATATATATATATATATATATATATATTTATATTTGTAATATGTGTGTATATATAAAAGTACACACACACACAAACACACAACAACAGCATATATATATATATATATATATATATATATATATATATATATATATATATATATATATATATATATATATATATATATATAATGTATATGTATATGAGAGAGAGGTAGATAGCTAAATAAAGTGGTAGAGAGAGAGACGTATAAATAAATGACAGGAAGACGAAAGGGTATAGTAAAACATACTCAAGTAATCTGAAGAAGGCACTGCTTCCATGACGAAAACACTTGAATCCTTCCAAATATTCACAGAGGTTTCAAAAAACACTTCCAGTTCATAATTCTGACACAGTTCTTGTTGCACATATTTGCTGTTTAAAGATCCCCTCCCCCCCCTTTCATTTTCTCATTAGCAAAAAGAAAAGAAGAAGAAGAAAAAAAAAGTCGATAATTTTTTTTTAAGAGGAAAAAAATACAACACATAACTGAATTCCTTGAAGACGTGAGTAAAGAAAAAAAATCACCCTGCCCCAATAACCTTACTTACTAGACTTGCCTGCAGTAATCCCGAGTGCCAGTGAGTGCCAAATGGAACATGCAAGTCGTCGTAGGAGTGACAAGTGACACACAAAATGCTTAAGGGAAAGGAAACGTGTCATTTGCCTTGTCCCCGTGTCGTCATGTTTACGTTTCTCCTGAGGGATTGTTCTTATCACGCTATGTCAGGCTGCAGCAAAAACATTTCTTTTTAATAACATGTTTATCATTCTTAATTAATTATTAAGTGTTGTTTTTGGTGTTCTCTGTTACTTCCTCGTATGGGGTGGGGAAGGGGAGATGGGCTAGAGGTGGAGAGAGAGAGAGAGAGAGAGAGAGAGAGAGAGAGAGAGAGAGAGAGAGAGAGAGAGAGAGAGAGAGAGACTGATATAGACAGATAGGCAGACAGACAGATAGTTAAAGATAAATAGGCAGTTACATTATATATATATATATATATATATATATATATATATATATATATATATATATATATATATATATATATATATATATACAGAGACAGACAGATAGACATACAGTGATAGTTATTGATAATTAGATGGATAGATAGTCAGAGAAATAAATAGATAGACAGACATTAAGACAGATAGAGAGACAGATGAAAAGAGAGAGCGAAAGAGAGAGAGAGAGAAAGAGAGAGAGAGAGAGAGAGAGAGAGAGAGAGAGAGAGAGAGAGAGAGAGAGAAGAGAATCTAAGGGATAGATTAAGAATCGATAACGTAGGTCTATCGCCACTGTCCACAGGGGATCATACAGCAAATATTGACATTGTGCCGATGAGTGCAAATAACCCCGAAACCCATTATACAGAAGAGTGTGTAATGCACGTAATAACAAATGATCATCGATTATACCATTTCCTCCTCCACTGGGAAACCTTTGGCGATAACAGATATCAGGCGAATATCGTGTGATTGTCACCGCACCTAGTTTTCATGTCTGTGTATCTTTGTTTTATGAGTGACAAATACGAGACAAAAAAAAGAGGTAGAGACATACATTCTTTCACGCACACGAAAAGGGCAAAATAGTTCACGCACGGGGTAAAAATAGTTCATCAATGATTTATTTCTTTCTCTTTCTCCCTCTTTTTTTTGACGGTTAATCTTACATAAGGGATGCTGCAGGATAGATAGATAGATGGAGAGAGAGAGAGAAGGGAGAGAGACAGAGAGAGAGAGAGAGAGAGAAGAGAGAGAGAGAGAGAGAGAGAGAGAGAGAGAGAGAGAGAGAGAGAGAGAGAGAGAGAGAGAGAGAGTACCATAGATAGAAGACAGATAGATAGGCAGATAGAGAGATAGATAAAAAAAAAAAGATATACAAATAGATAAATATGGATATACAGATAGGTAACTTTCACACTGAACAAAATCAAAAGGAGCAACATAGTTGTTTATCAGTTTCTAATTTCTCTCTTTTTTTCTCTTTTCTTTTCAGTTAATCTTACACAAGGGATGCTGCCGGAAGATCTCAGGTGGTCTTTCACACCGAAGCAGGTAAGCGGAGAAGTAGTCTCGAAGATACGCTCTGATTGGCTGGATTTGAATTTGATGGGAGAGTGCGATTGGTTGTTAGGGGCCGGACTGTTTTGAGAGGATGTGATTGGTTGAATTCATGTCGTGGAGATGTTTTAAGAGGACGTGATTGGTTGAATTAATTTCGTGGGAATGTTGTGGGAGGATGTGATTGGTTGAATCAATTTGGCGGGAATGTTTTAGAGAATGTGATTGGTTTAATTCCTTTTGCGGGACGGAATGGCTTTGTTTGAGTGAATTTGATTGGCTGACATTTGTAAAATTAGAAATTGTTCTAGTTGATTGAATTACGTAAGTATCGTCGAAGCATGATAGTGTTTTTAGTAGGTATGCTGAGTTAGTTAATAAATTTTAAATTCTTGGGATTTGTACAGCACAGATCTGCATAGAAAAATTTGAAAATAAAAGTTAATTCTTTTGCACTAAAAAATACAAATTGATCCCAGTCAGAGACAAGTCAATTTTAACAGATAAAAAAATAACATTAATGAAATCTATAAAGTAAAAGAAAAAAAAATCGCAGCTAAATTTCCTTAAGATTTTGACTTACCTTTTTTTCTCCGCTTCTCCCCTCCCCCCCCCCATCTCCATCCTTACTCCTACCCCCTACCTTTCATCCCTCTCCCCCTCCCCCTCCCTCCCTCACTCCGCCTGCCCTCCTACCTCACCATCACTCCCTTCTCCCCCTCCCCCCCCCACACTCCTATCTTCCCCCCTATACCACCCTTCTCTTTCTCCCCCTCCTTCACCCCACCCACCTCCCCCTTTCCCCTACTATCCACCCATTTTATCCTCCCCTTTACATTCTCTCCCTCCCTCACCCCCACCCTTCACACCTCCCCCTTTTTCCCTCGCCACTCCCTCCCTCCCCCTTCCACATCCCTATCTACCTCCCCCTTCTCCCCCCCCCCACCTACCCACCCTCCCTTCTCCCACTCCCAACACCCTCCCCCTTCCCCCCACCTGCCCCATCCCACTCTCTCTCTTACGCCCCCCCCCCACTCCCTCCCTCTCGGCGTGCGACAAGGCGAGAGTGAACGAAAACGTGGCGATCGTGTATCAGGTCGACACCGACGTTCCACCTTTCAACCTTACGATCTACGTGGAGGGCGACGTGGTGGAGAAACTCGACTTTACAGGTACGAGGTCACGGGTCAAAGGTCAAAGGTCACCGGTCTTTTCGTATGTCACTGTTCTTTTTTTTCTTTTTTTTTAGAAATAATTTCTCAGACAATGCCGACTTTTATTTAATTGATTATCTGTAATTCATGTGTCTTTTCGTTTTTTTTTTAAATAGGTAATTGATTTTTATATGTAATTCAGTCATCTATTTAATTAGTAATTATATTTTGATTTTATGTTTCAGCCAAATCTGGTCACGGGTATTTAAATTTTTCATTTTCTTCGGTACTTCTATTATCTTTTCGTAATGGAATCTGATCAAATATATCTTTTCGTATTCGGATTTCATTTAATGTTTTATCTACTCATATATTCTTTTTAATTTTCTTACTGCGTTTCGGTTTATATATGAATAATGAGATAATGCAATGCCGCATTGATATAGATATAGATATATGCATTATTCCATCTTTCATATATAAACACACCTCAGTACATCTGATTTCGGTTTCGAATTTCTAAATCAATATTCACCGAGTGCCCACGGGGAGTGTGTGTGTAAAACCTCGCTATCATTACTCATGTATGAGTAGATAGGTAATATCTATGGAGCTAGTTAGATCCTAGTTGCACACTCCTTTTAGTGGGTCGTGTGGCATGGTTGGTTTAGTAATGCCCTCCGGTTTCATACCCGGAGTGACCTAGGTTCGAGGCCTGGTCAGGGAGGTTGTTTTATATATATATATATATATATATATATATATATATATATATATATATATATATAATATATATATATAATATATATATAATATATATATAACACACACATATATATATATATATATATATATATATATATATATATATATATATATATATATATATATATATATATATATATACACACATGTGTTTTATCTATAACTACCAACATAGACAAGCAAAAGATTCCATCCCAAGCACAAAAACTCCACAGACAGCAACACCATAATCACCTAACCCCCCCACCCCCCTCCCCTCAGCCGCCCCGGTCTTCGGCATGACAGTCCACCGGATGAACGTGAGCGGCCGCTACGAGCTCCTCCTAAAGCTCACTTGGGACGACCAGGAGGCGAGCTTCACTGACTACCTGTGGGTGCTACGACCTCTGACTCAAGACCACTCGAAGGTAGTCGTGCCACCGGTCACTGTGGCTCCTCCAGGTAAGGCTGGTGGTGACGATGGTGGTTATGGTGGTGATGGTGATGGAGATGATAGTGATGATGGTGGTAATGGTGATGATGGTGGTAATGGTGATGATGATGGTGATGATAGCGAGGGTGACGGTAGTGATAATGCTACTGATGATGGTGATTATGATGATAGCAGTGATAAGCAATTCTTATCACAGTGCTGATAGTGCTGATGGGGATAATGATGATGCTTGTGAAAGTGATGGCGAAGTAGGTGGTTGTGATAATTTTTTTTCTTATCTGTCGATATTTGTATTTGTGTGATGTACGTGCGTCTTATTGTTGATAGCGATAGTCATAAAGGTGATAATAATAGTTAATTATAGTTTTGTTACAAGTGGGATGGCAAAGATTATATCAATAGTAATAACCGCAAAGATCGTTTACTAACGAAGCTAATGAATTAGGTGATAATGTTATTCAGTAATAGAGTAGCAATAGTGGGATTAAATAAAATATTGTTAGATTTGCAAGCAGTGTCAGTGAACAATATTTTTAAAGTGTCATGGGCCTATATGATATCTCGAACAACAACACAGTATCAACAATAATAACCACATTCTAAACACATCCATCCATTTCGGCTTATTCGTCTGAAGAGGAACTCGTGAAGAGTTCGAAACGTTACGGTTTAGTTTCATTTTCTACTGTGGCTTGTTTCCCTTTTCAATCACATTATACTTCCTTCCTCACAGGCGAGGTCAACGTCTCACTGACCTTATCTGACCCCGTTGAACTGCCGACCTTAGTCATGGCTAACGTGTCATGGGGTGACCTCCATCCCCTCGACATGATCAATCTCACGCAAGCCACTCAACCCAGGTCAAAGGGTAACCACACGCAGATCTTACGTCACACATACGAAGAGAGTGGAGAATTTCTCATATCTTTGGTCTTATATAACGGGGTGTCGAGTGTGGATTTGACATTTGCGGTGAGTAATGTTGATAACTGTGGTTATAATCAGCGTTGGTGTTGTTTTTCTGAAATGGATGATATATATTGTTTTGAGGATAAATATGATGGTGATAATGATGATGATGATGACGGTATTAATGATAGTAATGATAAAGATAACAATGGAAATTGTAATAGTAATAGTAATATTAGTTATGATATAAATACTAATGATGCATCTTACACCTTACCAGGGGTATAATCTGAGGTTAGCAGCCACACAGGGCACGTGTCCCCTCTTAAAATATGTGATTCTCTATAAAGGTTTTCCTCTTGATATGTCCAAAAGAAACATTCGTGTGTCTTAGAATGTCTCCGGAACTGTTCACCAAAGTGTTTAAGAAGTGCTTTACCTGTGAATATAGTAAATACATGTTCAGTAAAGTCACCTAAACATTTTCCAGCACAGATACCTTCCCTT
>NC_051396.1:45122358-45132358 GCF_015228065.2 Penaeus monodon
ATAGATTTAGATATATAACGATGTGCATGGATACAATAAAGCTTTTTTCATTTTAAAAAGCTGGAACAAATTTGCGCCTCAAATATTTTTATAACGCATTTTAGTGCTTCACATATCTAGTGATTTACAATTAAGGAGCATTCAATCAATCATACATCAGCACACCTTGTTAATTATCGAGCTAATGACACCACAAACAGCAAATCAAACGCAGCACTATCCTGTCGCATGGGGATAACACATTCAAACATATTCAAATCCAGGATGAAATGAAGACGATTTGCAAAAGCTTCCACATATTCAGATAAGCAATGTGTCTGAAGCTTTGCAAGACCAACAGCCAAACACAGGCTAGTCCTTAACGCAACCTGTTCCTTCGTTTGGCCTGTCAGTGGACTACATTAATTAGGTCATAATTGAATCGATAAATGAACCAATCCATCATTAAACAGAGAACATATGAATGGGAAATTACTATTGAATAGGTGATATGCAATAAATACATAAGAGACGGTAAATACTGAGTGTGCAATTAAACATACAAACAGACAAACAAACAAGTAAATAAACAAATAATTGAATGCATAGATAAACAAATATTACTTAATAGAGAGACATATAACTAGTCCATTCCATGTGCAGTGGCGTAGGATAAGAAATTGGTCATAATTTATGTAAATATTTTATGATGCTCTATGTGAATTAAATCAAGCAATCTTTAAGCATGACAATCGTGGAACAGATTATAAACAAACTGATAAATAAACAAATAGCTGGAGAAATTAGCGAATAAATAAACAGATGATTGAATAAAAGGTAGATTAGTATATGATTAAATAAAAAGTAAATAGAGGAATAAATGGGGAAATCAGCAAATAAAACAAATAAATAAATCGAAGGAATGTAATTCATATATTTTTCGCAAGTGTAAAACTCGACCATATAACCAAACATTACTGCATTATGCCATTAATATTTTTTTTACATTAAGTTCATAATTATTATTTTTTTGTTTATCGTTTTTGTTATCCTTAATTCTATCATTATTATTCTTTTTCCTTCTTCCTCTATATTTTAGCCATTATTCTTTACGAGTATCATCCTTCTATTCATCCTAACAGCTGAGAGTCATCGACCACATCACATTGGACACTATCCTGGTGAACTACGTGAACGAAATGGACTCTCCTCCCAGCGGACTTTCCACAGAAATGTTCATGAAGACAAACGTTCAGATTAACTTCACAGCCGTCGTGAACACAGGCGAGGCGGACTCATTCACTCTTGTGGTTGATGGGGAGACGCTGACCAACACGGAGGCTTCGATCGTCTATACTTTCGGTTCAGTGAGTTTCGATGCTTTTTAGTTGATTCGATTTTGTTTTCGTTTTTGTGTGTTGTATTAGTAAGGGTAGATGCTTTTCGATCGTCTATACTTTTGTTTCAGTGAGTTTCGATTCTTTATATTTATTTTTTTTTATTTAGTTTGAGGTTGTCGGGAGGAAGAGTTTTCAAATCTTTATACTTTCAGTTCAGTAATTTCCGATCCTTTTTGTTTTATATTGATTTGTTTGGGGTAGTAGTGTGTGTGTGAGGTGGGGGGGTAATATTTCGGTCGTCTATGCTTTCAGTTCATTGAGTTCTGATCCTTTTTATTGGCGTTTGTTTGTTTTGCTTTTGTTTTGGATAGCAGTGTGGGGAAAGATTTTCGATCTTATATACTTTCAATTAAGCGAGTTCCAATCCTTTTGTGTATGTGTGTTTGTTTATTTGTATGAATGTGTATTGATTTTCTTTAATCACGAATTCCGTTTAAAATCACACCTTGCTTTATATTCAGCCAAACGAAATATAATAACACACAACCTTTTCAGGCCGGAAACTACACCGTGAGCATGACTGCTTCGGGGGAGGCTGGAGTGTCTCCCGCCGTGACAACGTTGGTGGTGCTGGCAAGACCTGTCAGGAGGTCCAACGTCCTGCTGACACTGCCTGACAGGGTGGTCGCGCCACCAGGTAAGGGAATCATAATGGATGATTATAAACGCAGACATACCTACATATAATATATATATATATATTATATATATATATATATATATATATATATATATATATATATATATGTATGTATATATATATATATATATATATATATATATATATATATATATATATATATATATATATATATATATATACATATACATACATATATGTGTGTGTGTGTGTGTGTGTGTGTGTGTGTGTGTGTGTGTGTGTGTGTGTGTGTGTGTGTGTGTGTGTATGTGCATATGCATATGTGTGTGTATATATATATATATATATATATATATATATATATATATATATATATATATATATATATATATATATATATATATATACGTATTTTTACACATACACACACACACACACATACACACATACATATGTGTATATATACACACATTTACATGCCTATATATATGTCTATAGGTGTATATGTGTATATCCGTGTATGTGTGAACATACACTAGCAGCATGAAAGTAAATAGGTAATGAACGCAATACCAAAATTTATTTTTGCCACACTTCACGGACTTCATACATACAAAACACTTTTTCACCCAAGCCATACTGTATATTTCATTTTCTCTTTTAAACCAATTAAAAAACACATTTCCCAAAAATTAAACATTAACGAAAAAACTAACGGCTCTTTCCCACGTTCATTCAAGGAGACACAAACGTGAATGTGTCCGTTGTCGCTACGGATGAGTTGCCAACGCTCGTCAGTGGGTTTATTACCTGGGGGGACAGCGAACCGGACACGCCCTTCGACCTGACTCAGGACACACCACAGGGAGCCACAGGGTCTGTGTCCTTGACCTTTGCCCACGTCTACGCCTCCTCCGGCAGCTACCAGGTCACTTTGCAGATGGCCAATCCCGTGTCGCGAGTGAATGTGACAAAGACGGTATGTTTGTCATATTGCGTATTTTTATGCACGATGAGATACTGTGTTTGTCTGTCATATAGTTACCTCTACTGATGCTAAGCCTATTTTCATTTAAAAGGAAAAACAAAAACCCTTTGGCGGACTTTGACATTAAAAGAAAAATTTCTGAATTTAAGTTTTTAATAGTTATATATTTCGCATTATTACATTATATATATATCCATCTACTTTGTTTTATCTATAATCAGAATGATACTTTAAAAAATACTGACAATGGGTAAGTTAGTATACTATTAAATACTGATACCAGAGTTGGCCGGGAGAAAATCTACGGACACCACGCGCCACATTTCACTGTGTATACTCGTTGCAACTAAATCACAGACAGATAATTTAAAATACATAAAACCAATGCTCTCTACAGCTGAGGGTACTGGACCAGCTCACTCTCGACAAGATCCTGACCTCCTACGCCAACGAGGCCGACATGCCTCCTTGGTACACGAGCGTCTTCAAGGTGGACGCGCCTGTTAACATCACTGCCTTAGAAGACAACGGGGAGACGACCAGCTTTACCCTCGTGGTGGATGGCAGTACCTTCACCAGCGCCGATCCCTCGTTCATCTATACTTTTACTGCAGTTAGTATTGTTATTCTATTTTATTTCACACACACACACACACCACACACCACACACACACACACACACACACACCACACACACACACACACACACACACACACACACACACACACACACATAAACTTAAAGAAACACTCAAGAAAAGACCAAATTACTTCAGTATAACTCACACATTATCTTTGTTATCTTCCCTCAGGCTGGCAACTATAACATCACCATGACTAGCTCAGGAGAAGCCGGAGTTTCGTCAGCAGTTGTCAGCACACTGGAAGTGGCAAGAGAAATAAAGGCCGAAAACATTCAAATTCTGCTTCCTGACAAAGTCGTTTGGCCGCCAGGTAAGTCGCGAGGGAAAGGGAAGGTGTGTGCATGAAAGAGAGAGAGGGAGAGGGAGAGGGAGAGGGAGAGAGGGAGAGGGAGAGGGAGAGGGAGAGGGAGAGGGAGAGGGAGAGGGAGAGGGGGAGGGGAGGGGGAGGGGAGGGGGTGGAGGAGGAGGGGGAGGAGGAGGGGGAGGGAGAGAGAGAGAAAGAGAGAAAGAGAGAAAGAGAGAAAGAGAGAGAGAGAGAGAGAGATAGATAGATAGATAGATAGATAGATAGAGAGAGAGAGAGAGAGAGAGAGAGAGAGAGAAAGAGAGAGAGAGAGAATGAAAGAGAGAGAGAGAATGAAACAGAGTGAGAGAGAAAGAAAGAAACATAAGCGTATATAGATGATAGATATATAAATATAGATTTAGATATAGACAGATAGATACTCAAATACTGATTGAGAGAAAGCATAAACCACACATCTCACCCAACCCCGCTCTTCCCAACAGCCGAAACCACAGTGTCAGTGACCGTGTTGGCCCCGGGCGAGCTACCGACCCACGTGGATGGAGTAATCAGCTGGGGAGACGAACAAGACCAAGACGTGTTTGAAATGTTAGACGAGACCGCCCCAGGGTCCATTGGTGTCGTGACGGTGAATCTGACTCATAACTTCAGTCGTCCGGGAGACTTCCTCATAACAGCTTTCATGAGGAACCCGGTGTCGTTGGTCAATATATCCAGGGAGGTGAGTGTCTCCCGGAGGTTGGGGGTGAGGGAGTAGGTGGGGGCTGGAGGGGGAGTTCTGAAGGAGTGGTGAAGTTCGTGCGGGTGTGTGGGAGGAGGATAAAGTAGTGGGGATTTTTACATGGATGGGGTAACATGTAGTCGTTTAGTGTGCATTTTAGGAATATATGCACAAATACAAGCACACACACACACACACACACACACACACACACACACACACACACACACACACACACACACACACACACACACACACACACACACACACACACACACACACACACACACCCGCGCGTGCACCGCTTTTCCCAGCGAGCCAAAAACATTTAACCACCTTCTCCCACGCTCCTTCAGATCCACATCCTGGACCACCTGACGCTGCAGAAGATCCTCGTCGAGTACCAAGATCCCTCCGACGCCCCTCCGTGGTCCTCCGACGTCTTCAAGACCGGAGTCCTTCTCAACTTCACCGCCGTCGTGGCCACAGGAGACGCCGCAGGATTCACGCTCTATGCCGAAGACTCGATCCTTAGTCATGACGATCCCTCGGTCGCTTACTCCTTCGCGGGCGTAAGTAGGATGCACTTCTCGTGTTGCGTTTGTTTGGGTGACTATCATAAATGCTGTGTGAATGTGTAATGTATACAAATATATAATTAGATTCTAAAAGTCATTTAATAATAGTTCGAGTGATAGAGAACAAATTATGTGAATAGAAAGTGTGATTAGTTATTTGAGCAGACAGACTTACGGAATTTATGCTGCGAAAAATAGCACCAGCAAACACTCCCATATATTCGATAGTTTTTGAATAATTTTCAGTCTGTTTGGAAAGTCGTCTTGGTATTGCTATTGTTGCAGTTTGTATTGTTCATTTATTTTAACCACGGTAAACCTGACTAGCAAAGAAAAAAAATTGGAGAATCTTTGATATTAAAATTGAACCAACACCATTTCTCAGGCCGGCGAGTACACCGTCAACATGACCTGCTCTGGAGAGGCCGGTGTCTCTCCGCCCGTGACACTGACGGTGACCTTGGCTCGACCTATTCAACCGGAACATCTTGATCTCTTGTTGCCTGACCTCGTTGTCTGGCCTAAAGGTATGTGTGAGGGAACCGTTTTTCGTAAGGTGCTGTCATGCCTAAAGTATTATGTAGTGTGCAATTGATTCGTTATATTTATCATCTTCATATATCTTTTTTATGTAACGATTTTGTACAATGCAGTACAATACTCAGTTAGGATATTTTTTTCACGAAGCAATATAAAAAAAGCCAAGTCAAGTATAAGATAAACAGATATTTTTTTTAAACAACCTCGCCTATCAAAAATAATAATACCAAGCTAAACACCTTTCAGAAGAAGCAAGCATTGAAGTGGTGGTGACTGACGCCTCGGAACTACCAACGTTCGTGGCGGGAACCATAACTTGGGGTGATTCAGGGGTAGACGTTGACCTCGACCTCAGTGACGTCACTCCTCCAGGGGCCAGCGGGTCAGTGTCACGCAGCCTGACCCATAACTACACGCAGCCAGGAGAATATCAGGTTACGGTCTCCTTGCGTAACTTCGTGTCACAAGCCAGTCTCACTAAGACGGTAAGTTTTTTTCTTGTTTTTGCGGGGGGGGGGGGGGGAGTTTAGGTCCGCGTCATGTTTTTTTAAGGGGAAAATCTTAAGACATATTTAAGCTGAATTTTACCATTCTGATTTTGGAAATGGGTAACTACAGTTCTCAACAAATTCAGCTGAGTTGATTTCCATTTCACAACATTCCGAATCATATGCATAAGACAGACAACCAGGTAGGTAAGACCTGAGCCACTATGTCATATTAGTGAGCTGTACATCCCGTTGGACTGAAACTTTACCTACGCTCTAGACTGATTGTGAACTAGACTGTCTACAGGTGGACCAGATCGCCTGATGGATATCGAGACCGTTTAGTGGTGGTTAAACGGTCTGGAGTGAATCAGACCCTCTGGCTGCGATACTGACCGTTTAGTGATAGACCAAACATACTCAGTGTGACTTCCTGATTTAGGATGACGTAGGGAAACACTAAATAATGGTCTGATATAAAACGGCTGCGTTGTAGATTAGGCTGTAGTTCAGACCGTGTGCTGGTGAACTAGTTGATTTGGTTGGTGGACCAAACAGACTGGTGATGATCCGGACGGTCGACCGAAGAACATAACAGTCTAGTGTCTATCAAAATGTTCCTTATTGTATATCAAATAATCTGGTGATGTGACAATTTACACATTTACCAGTCTAGTACATAAAGAAGTTTTAAAATGTGTTCATCCTTAATTGACAGCGCTGGCATTTATCAGACTCTTATTTAGCTAAAATGTAGACTATCTGACACACGACGGAGGACTACGTCATTTTGTACATACCATACCTTCTCTTTTACGTAAGTCAACCCAAACGTCAACATCTTTCACTTGTAATATAAATCATTCCATTCCCTTCGTCTTATGTCCCAAAGCCACAACCTGCACCAGTGTGAATAGGACTCTTAACCAATCACTAAAGAACGTGAACAAAACCAATAAACAATACCAAAATAAAAAACTAATTTGACCCAAACAACTTTTATTTTTTTCTCGGGAGGTCAAACGAGGACACATAATCTAATCCCAGAAGCTGTTTTGCCAAACCCTCTGTAGCTCCTCGTGCTGGACCACTTAACCTTGAACGGGATTTTGGTGGAGTACGAGGACCAAGCAGACCGACCTGAAGGAGGCGCTGGCGACGTCTTCAAGGCAGGCGTGGCTCTCAACCTGACGGCCCTCGTGGATTCCGGCGAGGCTGACTCGTTCACTTTCAGCGTGAACAACGAGACTTTAACGAGCAGTTCGCCGTCCATTGTTTACGTTTTCCCGATGGTAAGAGGATGGTTTGAAGTGCAGTTTTTCTTGTTGTTGTTTATTGTTTATATATATATATATATTATATATATATATATATATAATTATATATATATATATATATATATATATATATATATATATATATATATTTTTTTTTTTTTTTTTTTTTTTTTTTTTTTTTTTTTTTTTTTTTCTAAATCAACTACATTATTTAAAATACTTTTCTAAAATTACACTCGCTTGCTTTTGTTCCCTTGTTTTTTTTTCTCCTTTTTCATTTGTTTTAATTCCCTCTCAATTTTCTACTTCGTTTCACGGGATAATCGACAGCACGTTTAAGTGTATGCTTGTGATATATAATTTACCTATTTTAATATCCGTTTGAAAATTATAGATAACCTTTATTTTTCTTTAAAATCTTATCAATAACGTTCAAAGATCATATTACTCTTAGCGCTTTAGATTCCCTATCATGCAATTACCTTGTAAATACATGTCTTTTTTCTTCTTTAACTTTTATAAATATCAAAAATACAAGTAACATATCTTTCTAAAAAAAATATATATTATAAATCCTCGGACGAAGATTTTTGATCAAAATTCACCTACGTATCCATAAATTATCATCTCGCTTCCCGAATTAATCCCAGATCCTACCAGATAATTAAAAAATTCTTCCTCCATAACGTTCAAAATCCCTCACAAAGGCGGGCGACTACACGGTGACAGTGAGAACAAAGGGAGACGCAGGAATCTCGAACGCCCTTAGCAAGACGGTGCGGGTAGCCAGAGCCATCTATGAGGAGAACTTGGAACTACTGCTGCCGGAGCTGGTCGTGTCGCCTCCAGGTATGTCGAGGTTTCAAAATGTTTCGTTCATTGTGGTTTCAATTTGGATTCGGTAAAGAAGTGAGTATTTCTGTTTTTTTTTTTTTTTGGTTGTTTTTGTTGTGTGTGTGTGCGTGCGTGTGTGCGTGTGCGTATGTGTGTGTGTATGTACGTGCGTGTGTATACACGTACAAACGCACATACATTCACACATTCTGACATCTCTGTAAACAAAGATATTAACAAACAGACAAACACGCCCAAAATCAATCACCAACTAACCCCCCCCCACCCCCTCCTGCAGGCGACGTCTCGATCTCGGCCTCGGTGACGTCACAGGCCGAGCTGCCGACGAACGTGACCGGACGTCTGAGCTGGGGCGACGAGAGCGCCTTCCTGGAGGTCGACCTTGTACTCGCCACAGTCCCGGGTTCCACAGGCTCCGTGTCCAGGGAACTCAACCACACGTACGAGGCGCCGGGGGAGTACGAGATCACCTGGCGCCTGTTCAATGCCGTGTCCGAGATGAACATTATGAAAAAGGTTGCGAATATGATAAAATTATTGCTTACCTGAACCTTTCCAAATAATTATATTAATAATAAATATATAAATAAAACAAGGAGGATGGATTACTGAGTAAAAAGTTGCTTCTTACATAAGGCTTTCTAGGAAAAAAGGAAGAAAGGATTACTAAAGGACTTCATTTGAAAGATACTGTAAAAAAAAAAGATACTTTGGGTTTCGAAAAATCTTGTGAGGAAATAATCAGATATGAAAATACACTGAGTTTATATATCTAGACATTTCTAGCCAAATTGTAGACATCTAACCAACCTATAAACATTTAAGACTTATATTACACAAGTATAATAATTACTAGAAGTGGTCAGAACCCTTTCACTTGCAGCTGTCGGTCCTGCAACGCATAGAACTGCAAGAGCTCATTGTAACCTCCGCGAACCCCGAGGTGGACCTGGCATCTCCTCCGGGTTTCTTCTTCTTGGGGGAAGCCTTGACCATCAGGCCGAGGAGCGTCGAAGGATCCGCCACCTCCTATATCCTTAGCGCGAGCGGCCTTGGCGACGTCGAGCAGGATACGCCCTCGTTTAACATAACCTTCGATAGGGTATACGGTTTAAAAATCTTGTGTTTATGCATGTTTTCGGTTGAGAAAAGTGATATATTTAAGGTACTAAGCTGAGGTCAGGGGGTTTGGAATTTAGCTTTTACATCCAAAGATATATTAATGATTCTATATCATATGCTATAAGGTATGTGTATCGCTCAGTGTAATGAAGACTAAGTAACTGTAATCTAACCTGGGGGACCATGCCGTTGTTTTGTACCATATGTTTAACAACAAAACAATATCACTGCAATAATAGAACAAAAAGGTTACCTCTGTATTATCTATTTATTTATTTTTTGAGGGGGGGGGGTCCTCAAAGAAAACAGAACGAGTTAGGCAGCTGACGCAACTCCGCTTTTACGAATCCCAGTGTAGTTGATAATTAACTCTCCCTCCTTCAGCACCATCAGCATACTAAGATGCAACTTCGCCCTCTTCCCCCTCAGGAGAGCGACTATCGAGTGAGCCTCCGCGGCGAGGGCCCCGCGGGCGCCTCGGCCGAGCTCTCCGTCTGGGT
>NC_051396.1:45157358-45172358 GCF_015228065.2 Penaeus monodon
ATGGTGAGTTTTATTAATTCATTAATTAATATATTTATTTGTTTGTTTGTTTATTTTTGAGGGATGCCTTTGTGTGTTTTATATTTATTTTATTTATCTTTTATTTTTTTTAATCAAATCTCTTATTGTTTAAGTGATAAAATCCATGTTCTTTTCTGAATTTGGAGAATAAAAAAGATCATCATTCAACATGCGAATTGTAAAAAAAAAAATTAGACATTTTTCATCTTTCAAGAAAATTCAACTCAACAGCTTTAAAAAATAATAATAACTTAGACATTCTACCTGCCACAAAATTGTCACCAACTGTCTCTAAATCATCTAATTGATTCTACGCGTGGAATTAGATTCAATTCATGGTATCTGATTCCAATTCATGGTATAAATGATTCAATTCATGGTATATCTGATTCAATTCATGGTATATCTGATTCAATTCATGGTATATCTGATTCAATTCATGGTATATCTGATTCAATTCATGGTATATCTGATTCCATTCATGGTATATCTGATTCAATTCATGGTATATCTGATTCAATTCATGTTATCTGATTCATTCTGTTTCTGTTATTCAGTGGTATTTGATTCTTCATGTATATCTGATTCATTCATGGTATATTATTCTTTCATGGTATATCTGATTCAATTCATGGTATATCTGATTCAATTCATGGTAGCTGATGATCCTATATATGGTAACTGATTCTGTCCGCGGTATGTGATTTTATCTGCTTTTATTCGTGGGATTTGATTCTGTTCATCGAATTCTCTTCAAGGTATTTAATTTTTGATCCATGGTATCTAATTCTCTTCTTGATAAATCTGATTCTGTTCGTGATGCGGAATCCTCCGTTCCTTCGCCTCAGGACAAGAAGGACGTAGAGAAAGTGGGCGCGACCCCCCTGGCCGACAACTCGCCGACGGATCGCTATTTGTACGACATCATGGTCCACACCGGCGCCTTCCCGAGTTCAGGCACGGAGTCCAAGGTGGGTGGGTGGCTAGGGCGTGGGCAGGGGGGGGCGGAGTTGGGCGTGGGAGGAGGGGGATTGGGAGTGGGCGGGGGATGGGAGGTTGGGCGTGGGAGGGGGCGGGGGGAGGCGTGGGCGGTGGGGTTGGGCGTGGGCGGGGGGGTTGGGTGTGACGTTGGGTATAGGGGAGGGGTAGATATAGAGGTTGATGGGTGGGTGGGTTGGTGGGTGGGCGGGCTGGTGGGTGGGGAGGGATACATATATGGGTTGGTGGGCGAGTGGGTTGGTGGGTGGGAGGTTGGGGTGATTCTGTGGGCGGGTGGGTTGGTGGTTGGGTGGAAGGGGGAGGGTGGGGGAGTGTGATTGTGTGGGTGGGTTGGGCGGGCTGGATGGGGGTATAGGTGTGCTAGTGTAGGCGGGTGGGTCAGGTGTGTGTGTGTGTGTGTGTGTGTGTGTGTGTGTGTGTGTGTAGGGTGGGGGCTGTGCAGACATATCACACACACACACACACACACACACACACACACACACACACACACACACACACACACACACACACACACACACACACACACATACACACACTCACTCACTCACTCACTCACACCCACACCCATAACCCATACACCCATACACCCATGCACACACACACACACACACACACACACACACACACACACACAGTATGCACGACTTTGTGTCTATCTATTTTATATCCAACAGATAATCATCACCATGTTTACTCCTCCTCGCCTGCCTCCTTCTGGCGATTTTTAACAGACCTTCTTCATCCCCTCCTCCAGGTTCAGTTCCTGCTGGTGGGCGACTGGAACGAGACGGAGGTCCGGGCGCTGAACGAGGGCACCGAAAGACCTCTGCTCACTAGGGGCGCCTCCGACCACTTCGTCATGGCCACCGACAGGTAAACAAATGCTGCTCTGTCGGGACCGCGTTTCGTCTGCTTTGCGTTTTACTGTTTGGTGTTGTGTTCGGGGATTATGTAGAATGTGTTATGCTGTTCGGTGCTGTGTTAGGGTGTTATGTAGAATGTGTTGTGTTTTGTGCTTTATTAGAGGGTTATTTACAGTGTGCTATCCTGTATTGATTGTAACATGATGAACATGTTACAAACAATGGAATGATTGTGGAAAATGTGAAAGAGTTCACTTATCTTGGAGCTGTTTTAACTAATACATATGATGATTCACCGGAGATAAAAAGAAGAATTACCATTGCCAAAAACGCCACAATTGCTCTCAATAACATCTGGAAAGACCGAAGCATTACCTTACGGACAAAGCTGAGGTTATTGAACTCATTAGTTTTCCCAATTACATCATATGGCTCTGAGTGTTGGGTGCTGAAGTAGATAGACAAGAAAAAGATCAATAGTTTTGAAATGTGATGTTACAGACGACTACTGCGTATTAGCTGGACAGAGAAGAAGACGAATAATGAAGTGCTGAGAAAAATAAATTGTAAAGACCGGCTGTTGGACATCTTGAACAGGAGGAAATTAAAGTTTATTGGTCATGTAATGAGAAGTAAAAGTATTGAGAAAAACTTGCTGACAGGGATGGTGATAGGAAACAGAGGAAGAGGCAAATCGAAGACAAGACTGAGCGACAATATCAAAGATATTTGCGGGCTGTCGATGGTACAAGTGGAAAGAAAAGCGTAAGATCGAGTTTAGTGGCGAAGGATGGTGGAGAGGTCCACGGCTGCTCAGACATGAGCATACCGTTATTGATGATGATGCTGTTTAGCGTTAGGGGGATTATGTAGAATGTGTTATGCTGTTTGGTGCTGTGTTAGGGTGTTATGTACAGTGTGTTAAACGTCTATTTTTTGGGGGGATAAAGTGCTTTCTGGAATTTGTTCTTTATTGGAAATAGTACGTGCTTGGGTCAAATTAGAATGTATTGTGTGTGTGTGTGTGTGTGTGTGTGTGTGTGTGTGTGTGTGTGTGTGTGTGTGTGTGTGTGTGTGTGTGTATATGTGTGTGTGTATGTATATATATACATATATATAGGTATCTATTATAAATATAAATGCTGTCACACCATAAACACACCAAAATTCACAGATCTAACACACACCTATATCAGCATCAAAATCCCACCCCCACACCAAAACCCACACCCACACCCTTACCCACACCCACACCCACACCCTTACCCACACCCCTCCTTTTCCCACAGGCCGCTGGGACCCTTACAGTACCTGCGAATCTGGCACGACAACTCGGGTAAAGGAAAAAAAGCATCTTGGTATTTCGCGTACATGGTGGTCAAGGACATACAAACTGGAGAGGAATTTCAGTTTATTAATAATCAGTGGTTGGCGGTGGAGGAGGGTGACGGGCAGGTGTGTATAGTGTGTGGTCTGATTAGTCGTGTTCTTGCGTGTTCTGTTTAGTTGTGTTCTTGCGTGTTCTGTTTAGTTGTGTTCTTGCGTGTTCTGTTTAGTTGTGTTCTTGCTTGTTCTGTTTAGTTGTGTTCTTGCTTGTTCTGTTTAGTTGTGTTCTTGCGTGTTCTGTTTAGTTGTGTTCTTGCGTGTTCTGTTTAGTTGTGTTCTTGCGTGTTCTGTTTAGTTGTGTTCTTGCGTGTTCTGTTTAGTTGTGTTCTTGCGTGTTCTGTTTAGTTGTGTTCTTGCGTGTTCTGTTTAGTGTGTTCTTGCGTGTTCTTAATCTTAATCTTTTGGTTGATTTTTTTTCTTTGGTTTAGATTAGGAATAGATATATATGAAATAAGTAACTTTTTTTGGATTTAGAGTCGGTTGATAAAGAATAGGTAACGAAGAATTGTTTGGATTAAGAATAGATAAATATAAAGAATAGGTAATATTTTTTTATTTAGAATAGATCTATGAAGAATAGCTAATGAAGATTTTTTTTTTTAATTGAGAAATGGTCTATAAAGAATAGGTGCGAGAGATTTATTAGATTGAGATTTTTTTTGGGATTAAGAATAGATCTGTAAAAAGTAGGTAATGAAGATTTTTTGATTAAGAATAAATCTATTAAGATAGATGATTAAGATTTTTTGGATTAAGAATAGGTTTATAATGATAGGTGATTAAGATTTTTCAAAATTAAGAATTGACCCATAATGATAGTGATTGAAATTTTTGAATAGGAATAAATATGTAAATAAAAGCTGATTATATTTTATATTAAGGATAGATCTATAAAGAATGAGTAATCAAGATCTTTCCAGAATGACAATATATCTATAAAAATAGGCAATTAAAATATTTCTTTAGATTATAAGTAAATTTATAGAGACTAGCGAATTTATTTATTTTTTAGATTAGGAATAGTTTTGTTTTTACATTAAAGGTGAAACATGTTTTTTTTTTTAATGAGGTTCGTCCCCATATAGATTTTTTTTTCTCACTCATTCAGTACCGTGGCCCTGATCCAGTTCTTATGAATAGTAATCCAGTATAATACAGTTAAAATTAATCATTATGTAAATCACCGCAGCGGTTCATTGATTCAGAGCCTGCAGTTCATTTTGCAACTGGGACATTCGTGACTAAGGAAGAAAGTGTGGGCCCGGAAGAGAAGGAGAGATTCGTTATGGAGTTAATTTTGCTACTTGGACATTCGTGACTAAGGGAGAAAGTGTGGGCCCGGAAGAGAAGGAGAGATTAGTGATGGAGTTAATTTTGCAACTGGGACACTCGTGACTATGGGAGAAAGTGTGGGCCCGGGAGGAAAATAGAGATTCGTTATGGAGAGCCGGTATTGGGCCACTTTCTATGTCCTTAGAATGAAAATTTAATGATTTAATGATTTAATTAGAATAAAGATTTAATGACTGATGCGTCATTCTTAAAAATGCAATGACCCTTTCAGGCGAGGTCGAAGATTAACTTAGGATTAGGATTAGGGTAAAGATTAGGATAAAAGGCTGGCACTGGCACCACTTGCAAGGTATTGAAAAAAAAAAAAAAAAAATCATACGATAAATAAAGAAAGTTAATTCGGCCATTTCTAAAAAAAAAAGTCGTCACAGAAGCCGAAATGTAAATGATAAATAATGAAGTAATAAAGACGTGATTAAAGTGAAATGAGAATTGATAAAGATAACACAATAAGACGAAAATAAATGACTAGATCAAACGATAAAAAAAAATAAAAAATGATCGACAAATTGATAAATGAACAAAACACCACATATTTTTTTTCTCATCATCACCGACCTGCTTTGGATGTAATTAGCGACGGTTCTAAAAAAAAAAAAAAGAATGCCTTTTAATTAGTGCCAGGCATTGAAATAATACGCACAAATGGAAGGCAAGACAATAATTCGAATGCATATGAAGGTCTTTCTCTTTTGCCTTGATTAATTAATGGCTCATGTGTCTCTTCTCGGGGTTAAAGGCTGTGGGCGAGTCCACGGCGGTTCTGTTGTCTTTATGTCTCTACCTGTCTTTCGTCCTCGTTTCGTTTTCGTTTCGTTTTCGTTTTCGTTTCGTTTTCGGTCGTTTTATTTCGTTTTGTTTCGTTTTGTTGTTGGTTTCTTGGGGTGTTTCTGTGTGATTTTTTTTTTTTTCATTTTTCTTCTTCTGTTTTTTTACTCTTTCTTTCTTTTTCTCTGTCTCTGTCTCTTTCTCTTTTCTTTCTCTCTGTTTCTCTCTTTTTCGCTCCTTTTCTCTCCTTTTCTCTTCCTCTTTTTGACTTTCTCCTTTTCTCTTTCTCTTTTTGTCTTTCTCTTTTTCTCTTTTTCTCTTTTCTCTTTTTTTTTTTCTCTCTTCTCTCTCTCTCTCTCTCTCTCTCTCCCCAACTTACCCTCCTCCCTCCTCTTCCACCCTCCCCCACCCCTTCTCTCTCCCCCACCCCTCTCCCACCCCATCTCTCTCCCCCAACCCTCCCCCACTCAACCCTCCCCCAACCGTCACCCACCCCTTCTCTCTCCCCCACCCCTCCCCCACTCAGCACTCACCGCCCCTTCTCTCTCCGCCTCCACCGCCTCCGCGTCGACGAGCAGATCGACCGCTTGATCCCCGTGGCGGGCGAACAGCAACTGCGCGACTACACCCACGTATTCAGCAAGACGGTCGAGAAGAACATGTCAGACGATCACCTGTGGTTCAGCGTGTTCCTCAAGCCGGCCAGGTCGAGGTTCACGCGCGTGCAGCGGCTGTCGGCGTGCATGGCGCTGCTCTACCTGTCTATGCTGGCGAACGCGATGTTTTATCAGCAGGTATGGAGTGGGGAGGGGGCGGTGGGAAGGGGGGGAGAGGAGAGAGAGAGAGAGAGAGAGAGAGAGAGAGAGAGAGAGAGAGAGAGAGAGAGAGAGAGAAAGAGAGAGAGAGAGAGAGAGAGGAGACAGAGAGAGAGAGAGAGAGAGAGAGAGAGAGAGAGAGAGAGAGAGAGAGAGAGAGAGAGAGAGAGAGAGAGACTAAAGCTTATAGTACTAACATATATACATTCTTCTATATATGTCTTCGTCCATATCTGTATGTTCATATAGATATTTCTTCAATTATTTCTGTTTATCTAGGAATTCTTTTCTTCAGAAATTTCTTCATATCCACACATTTCCTCCACAAATTTCTTCATATTCACATTGCCTTCACAAATCTCTCCATATCCACACATTTTTTATATCCACAACCATTTCCTTCACAAATCTCTCCATATCCACACAATTTTTCATATCCAAACCATTTCCCTTCACAAATCTCTCCATATCCACACAATTCTTCATATCCAAACCATTTCCCTTCACAAATCTCTCCATATCCACACATTTCTTCATATCCACAACCATTTCCCTTCACAAAATTCCCTCCGAACCACCCCGCATTACCCCCCACCCTCCCTCCCTCCTCCCCCAGGTCCCCGACTCCCCAGCCTCGGGCGGTCTCAACCTCGGCCCCTTCAGCGTGTCTCCTGAAGCCATGGGCGTGGGTTTCATGAGCAACCTGGTGGTGTTCCCGCCCTCGTTCCTCATCGTCTTCTTCTTCCGCAAGTCACGCCCTCGGAAGGCCAAGCGGTCGAGGCTGAAGGAGGCGCTGGCGAGGCAGAACCCGGGTGTTTATGGTGAGTTCGTTACGTGTGTGTGTTTTTTTTTTTTTAGTTTTTATGACTTTGTTTTTATTTGTTTTTCATTTATTATTAGAGAGAGAGAGAGAGAGAGAGAGAGAGAGAGAGAGAGAATGAGAGAGAGATGCTCATTTCTCTTTTCATTCTTCTTATCTTCAATATTCGCTTTTATTTTCATTCATGTTCACTCTTTTCCTAGCATTTAACGTAGCATTTTTGGGCCAGTGAGTCTTATCATATCTATGGTCGAGGCGTCAATATTTTCGATCCTTTGATAAGGCATTTTAAACGATTTTGTGTGACAATTTATAAAAGTTTTTGCGTGTGTACATGTACATATGCGCGTGTACATGTACATATGCGTGTGTACATGTGCGTGTGTATACCGAGCCCACTGAAGCACCCTTATCACCTCCCCGTCACTATACTCCTTCTGCAGGAGCCACGCTGGAGGCCGGGGAGGGCCCAAGGCGAGGCAAATTCACGTCCCTGTCTGGCCCTCGACCTGCCTCGTCCACGGCACTCACGCAGCCCTCGTGTGGGGTTACGGTGGCGCCTGACGAGAAACGCCCGGAGGAGGCGATGCAGAAGGAGGAGGAGAAGAAGAAGAAGAAGAAGGGAAAGGAAGAAGAGAAGAAGAAGAAGGGGAAGGAGGAGGAGGAGGAAGACGAGACGGTATTGTTCATTCCTTTATTTACTATTTATTTTGTTCTATGGCGATGACAACTTTTATTATCATTTTCATCATCGTTTCTTAATGTCATTATCGTTGTTTTTTTTCTGCCTCCATTACCTTCACCCTCCCCCTCGACTCCTGCAGAAGGGGCGCCGACGGGGCAGGAAGCTCACCCTGCCGTGGTGGTGCGTGATCATCGCGTGGGTGCTCTGCGTCATCAGCATCGCCACGGCCGTGTTCTTCCTGTGGGCGTACGGGATCCAGTTCGGCAACGAGAAGGCGACGAAGTGGCTGACGGCGCTCATCACCTCGATCTTCTCGTCGGCTCTCTTCACGCAGCCCGTCAAGGTAGGGGGGGGGGATGGGAGGATGGGAGGGAGGGAGGAGGAGGGAAGGTGGGTAAGAGGAGGAGGGAGGGTAAGAGGAGGAGTGGGTAAGAGGGAGGAAGGGAGGAAGGGAGGAGGGGAGGAAGGGGGAAAGGGGGTAGAGGGGGAGGGAGGGGGGAAGAGGGGGAGGGAGGGGGAAAGAGGGGGAGGGAGGGGGGAAGAGGGGGAGGGAGGGGGAAAGAGGGGGAAGGAGGAAGGGAGGGAAATACATATCGGATTTTTTTTTCCTTTTCTTGCGCATTAATTACTGACAGTGTTTTTTTAAATTCTTTGTATATCCTTTTCATTTGTTTGTGTACTAGCTTCAGGGGTTATATCTATTTTTCTTTATTTTGATTATATTCTGGATTTTCTTTGTTCTATATACGTGGTGATTTCTTTTATTTTCTTTCTTTTTTCTTATAAAGTACATTTTCAAATGTCTGTGAATTATTTGTATTTAGATTGGGTGCTGTTTTATTTATTTATTTATAAACTGAATTTCTTTTGGTTTATGTGTAACGGTTTTTATCTATACTGATATTTTTTAGTTGGGAGAGAGAGAGAGAGAGAGAGAGAGAGAGAGAGAGAGAGAGAGAGAGAGAGAGAGAGAGAGAAAGAGAGAGAGAGAGAGAGAGAGAAAGAAAGAGAGAGAAAGAGAAAGGGAGAGAGAGAGAGAGAGAGAGAGAGAGGGAGAAAAGAGAAAGAGAAAGAGAAAGAGAGCAAGAGAAAGAGAAAGATCAAAAGATCAAGATAGAAAGAGCAAGAGCAAGAGAAAGATCAACAGCTCAAGAGCGAGAGAGAAAGAGAGAGAAAAAAGAAGAGAGTTTCCTCACACCTCGTCCTCCAGATCTACCTGATGGCGATGCTCCTGTCGTGGATCCTGAAGCGGCCGATCGACGAGCACGAGGACTACGACGATGACGAGGAGGAGGTCGACCTCGGGAGCGACGAGAAGTACCTCCACCGCCCGCCCTCCGCCGGGAGTGAGTGCCGCCCTCCGCGCGCCCACGCTCACGGACGTGCACACACGCGGAGATGCATGTACACAGGGGCACGTACAGAGACGCACGCTCACGGACATAGACACGTGTGGAGATACATGTATACACTGGCACGTACAGAGACGCACGCACATGGACATGCACACGTGCGAAGATGTTTGCATTCACGTGCACGTACAGAGACGCACGCTGACGGACATAGACACGTGTATACACGGGCACTTACAGAGAATCACGTACATGAACGTGGACATGCGCGGAGATACATGGGAACGGACAGAGACGCACGTTCACGGACATGTACACGCGCGGAGATACATACATACACAGGCACGTTTAGAGATGCATAGAGATATGCTCATAAACGCAAGCATATATACGGACAGAGACGCACACGGATACTCTCGCACACGAATGCACATACACGGACACGTACATAGCCGTCCACGGACACGATATTGATATATTTTTTTCCTCTACGTTTTTTATCAGAATTTTTTCTTTGTTTCTTCCTGTCTTCCTTCTTTTACAATGTTATCCTATTTGATTTTCTTAAAATCTGATAATTTTTGCCCACGATTCTCATTCCTTTTCAAAATTTCATAAAAACAATAAGGTTGAAAATGAAGTATGAACTCTTTAATTTTCACACTTGCCTTATTTTAAGCCAAATTACATTGTTCGCATCATTCATCCTCTTTGATACATAATAATTTTTTTAAAAAAGGATTCTAAAACAAACATAATTTTCCTCACTCAAATAACCCCCCTTTTCCCTCCTCCCCTTTCCTCCCATTTCCCTACTTCCCCTTTCTACCCCTTTTAATTTTTTTTCCCCCCTTTTCCTTCCTCCCCTCCTCCCTCCCTTTTTTTCCCCCCCCCTCCCCCCCTCCCTCTTTCCCCCCCCCCCCTTTTTTCCCCTCATCTTCCCCCTCTCCCCTCCCATTCCTCCCTCATCTCCCTTTCCCCTTCTCTCCTTTCCCTCCCTCATCCTCTCCCTCTTTCCTCCTCACTCTCTCCTTTCCTCCTCACCTCCTCTCCCTATTCTCCTCACCCTCTCCTCTTTCCTTCCTCATCCTCTCCCTTTCCTCCTTCCTCCACTCTTTCCTCCTCACTCCTCCCCTATTCCTCCCTCACTCCTCTCCCTCTTTCCTCCCTCACTCCTCTCCCTCTTTCTCCCTCCCTCCTCCCCCTTTCCCTCCCCTCCTCTCCCCTCCTCCTCTCCACTCCTTTCCTCTCCCCCTTCCTCCCACATCCTCTCCCTCTTTTCCTCCTCCTCCTTCCCTCTTCCTCCAACCCTCCTCTCCCACCTTTCTCCCTCCTCCTCCCCTTTCACCTCACCCTCCCCCTCCCTCCTTTCCCCCTCCTCCCTCCCACCCTTCTTCCCTCCCCTCCCCGCCCCCACCCTCCCCCCCACTCACCCCACCCTCCTCCTCCCCCCCCTCCATCCCTCTCCCCCACCCTCCATCCCTCTCCCCCACCCTTCCTTCCCTCTCCCCCAACCTCCATCCCTCTTCCATCCCTCTCCCAAACCCCCCCCCTCCCCAACCCCCCCCCCCCCCCCCACCCCCTCTCCCCAAACCCCCCATCCCTCCCCCCCCCCCCCCCCCTCCATCCCCCCCCCCCCCCCCACCCCTCCCAACCCCCCCCCCCCCCCCCCCCCCTCTCCCCCACCCTCCCTCCCTCTCCCCCACCCTCCATCCCTCTCCCCCACCCTCCATCCCCTCCCCCCCCCTCCCTCCCTCTCCCCCCCTCCATCCCTCTCCCCCCCCCCCCCCTTCCCCAAATTTCCCCCTACCCCCCCCCTCCCCCCCCCTCCCCCTTTTCCCCCCCCCCCCCTCCCTCTCCCCAACCCTCCTCCCTTCCCCCTCCACACCCTCCTCTCCCCCCTCCCCACCCTCCTCCCTTCCCCCACCCCACCCCCCCCCACCCCCATCCCTCTCCCCCACCCTCCATCCCTCTCCCCCACTCTCCATCCCTTTCCCCCCCCCCCCTCCATCCCCCTCCCCCACCCCCCACCCTCCCCCTCTCCCCCTTTCCATCCCTCCCCCCCCCCCTCCATCCCCTCCCCCCCCCCTCCATCCCCCTCCCCACCCCCCTCCCTCTCCCCCACCCCCTCCTCATCCCCTAGGACCCCGCACCCGCTCGCAGATCCAGGTGGGGCCCGGGTTGAGTCCCGAGGAGCTGGCGGCGGCGAGGGAACGCAGAGAGAAGGAGCTAGCCATGCAGGACCTTCTGCTGGAGATCCTCGTCTATCTCATCTTCCTGTACTTGATCCTGTCCGTGAGCTACGGCGCCAGGGATCCCCACGTCTACTACATGAGAAGTAATGTGGAGAATATCTTCGTTAAGAGTTTGTCGCCAACGTGCCCGGCTTTCGAGGAGGTGAGGCGTGGGGTGGGGGTGGGGGGGGGGGAGGGGGGGAGGGGGGGGGGGGAGAGGGGGGAAGGGGGGGGGGGGGGAGGGAGGAGGAAGGGTTTTTTGGGAAAAAGGGGGGGGGGGAGTGGGGGGGGGGAGGATGGAGGGGGAGAGGGAAAAGGGGGAAAAAGAGGGGGGGAGAGATAAGAGGGATGGGGAGAGATAGAGGGGGGATAGCGAGACGAGGCGAGGGGAGAGAGACAGAGAAAGGAGGCGAGACGAGAGCAAAAGGGGAGAGAGAGAGAGTGGAAAAGAGAGAGGGGGAAGAGAGAGAGAGGAGGGAAAGAGAGAGAGAGAGAGGAAGAGATGAGAGAGAGAGAGAGGGAGAGAGAGAGAGAGAGAGAGAGAGTGAAAGAGAGAGAGAGAGAGAGAGAGTGAAAGAGAGAGATAGAGAGAGAGTGAAAGAGAGAGAGAGAGAGAGAGAGAGGGAGAGAGAGAGAGAGAGAGAGAGAGAAAGAGAGAGAGGAGAGAGAGAGAGAGAGAGAGAGAGAGAGAGAGAGAAAGAGAGACAGAGAGAGACAGACAGACAGAGAAAAAGAAGAGAAAGAGAGAATGATTAAAAAAAAGGAAGAAGAGAAAGAAAATGATAGAAAGAGAAAAACAGAAAGAGAAAAGATAGAAAGAGAAAGCGAAAGAGAAAGAGGAAGAGAGGGAAAGAGAAAAACAGAATGGGAAAGAGAGAAAGATAAAGAAGAAAAAGCGAAATAGAGAGTGAAAGAGAAAGAGAGACACAGAGACCAAAACCAAGAACGAGAGATAAAGAAAATGAATAATGAAAACGATAAACGGAACGACCAACAGACAGAACACTTACGCGCCATAAAACACAGCACAGGTGTTTCTCAACAGAGCAATAAACATTATTAGTGTTAAATGAATCCTGTGAATTATTATTAAATGATCAGCGGCGTGAAATGGGGGGAGGGGGAGGGGGGGGAGGGTCAACACAGGGCTTCTCCGGGTAAATAAGGCATCAGTAATAATAATAAGAGTTTTTTTACGCACAGATTATTAAAATGCGAGAGAGAGGTGTTTATTTTTATTGTGAAATTTTCCATGAGCAATTTATATACAGATGTTTTGTGTTTTTAAAAATGTAATTCGACTATTATTGTTGCTATAATTATTATTACAACATTTATTGTTACTACTATTAATATTACTATTGCTACTATTACTACTAAACCTACTACTACTACTACTACTACTACTACTACCACCAAAACTACTAACACTACTGTTGCTGCTAACACTACCACTACTACTTCACTACTACTACAACTATTACTACTACTTCTACTACTACTACTAGTATAACTACTATTACTATAACTACTACTAATGTAACTACTATGGCTATAACTGATACTACTATAACTACTACAACTGCATCTACTACTAATATAACTACTGCTATAGCTACTACTACTAAAACTAATACTACTGCAACTACTGCTACTACCATTATCACTGCCACTGCCACCACTACCATTGCCGCTACTATTACTACAACTTAGTGTTGTTGTAGTAGTAGTAGTAGTAGTAGTAGTAGTAGTAGTCTCTGACCTTACCCCCTCCTTCCCCTTGACGTTATCCCCCCCTTCACCCTTCCCCACCCTCCTTGACCTTCCCCTCCCCCCCTTGACCTCCCCTTTCGCCCCTTCACCTTAACCCTCCCCTTTGACCTTCCCCCTTGACCTTTCCCTTCCTCTATCACGTTACCCTTCCCTCCCTTGACCTTATCCGCCTATGACCTCCCCCTTCCCCTTTGACCTCCCCCTTGATCTTACCCTTCCCCTCCCCCTTGACCTCATCCCCCTTTGACCTTCCCCCTGGACCTCACCCCCCCCTCCCTCCCTCCCCAGGCCGTCCTCGAGAGTCACCTGTGGTGCTGGGCGCGCGAGGTGTTGGTCCCCAGCCTGCTCGACACCCGGCTGTACACGGGGGAGCGCCGCCCCCAGGACATGTGCGGGACGATAGCTGATCACGTGACCTTCCTCCTGGGCCATGCGATCTTCCGGCAAATTCGTATTCGGCCAGGTAGGGGGCGTAGCCTTCCGTAGGGTTCGTAGGGTTCGTGGCGTTCGTAGCGTCCGTAGGGTTTGTGATTTTTTTTTTTTTTTTTTTTTTTTTTATGCTCTTTTTTGGAGGGGGGGGGGTATTTCTTCTTTTTGGTTGTTTCTTTCTTTTGTGTGTGTGTATTTTTTTTTCTTTTTCCTCTTCTCCATTTTCTCTTCCTCCAGTTTCCCTTATTCTTCCTGTTCGTCTGTAGTATTTTTTGTAAATGTTTTAAAAAGTAATATTTTTGTTTTTAAAACGCAATTCTGAAGGCTATTTTTCTTTATTTCTTATATAATGTGTTCCTTGTTTCGTTTTATTTATTTTATTTTTTTCGTTTAGCCTTTTCTATTTCAGTAATTTATTTTTGTTTGTATTTCTCTTTTTATGTCTTTATTTTTTTATTTTTCCTTTCTTTTTTTTTCCTTTCTTGTTTTTTCTTTCTCCTCTTTATCATAGTCTTCTTCTTCCGTCTCTTTCTCCTTTTCTCGTATTTATAATTATAAAGAACAGCTGAATTAGAAAGAACAGCAAAGATGTTTTTTAAATATTTATAATGCATTTTAAATCCAATTTTAGATACCAGATGTTAATTTTTATTACAAATCTTAAATTTCGACACCTTTTTTTTTCTTCAAAATTTTGGGCCCAGTGACAATAGCGACAGGACAGCTATACCAAATAATTGTAATGAGATAACATAAAATCCAGTTCATTAATTAATATCCATTGCTAATTACGGAATAGTATGGTTGGATGAGCCTTTTCTTTCTTTCTCTATCTATTGATCTATCTATCCGTCTATCTATCTACCTATCTATCTGTCTATCTATCTGTCTATCTGTCTATCTATCTGTTTATCTATCTGTCTGTCTAACTATCTGTCTAGGTATCTATTTCTCTATCTATCTATCTGTCTATCTATCTATCTATCTATCTATCTATCTATCTATCTATCTATCTATCTATCTATCTATCTACCTATCTAATCTATCTATCCATCTCCCCATAAGTCCTCCGCTCGTCCCAACCTCCTCATCACTCATCTTCATCTTCATTCCCTTTAACCTATAACCTATATATAAAACCCCTTAATTCCTATAACTCCTCCTCCTCCCCCCCCCTCCACACACCCCCTCCCCAGGTAATCCGAATCGTCACCCGGCCACGCACGAGAACCAAAGAAGACGACCGTGACTTTGGCTTCGGCTGGAACGAGACCGCGCCCACGGAATCGCACTTCGATTACAAGTCCGCGTTCAAGATCCACGGATTTCCTTACGAGGGAACGATGGATACGTGAGTTTGTGGCGCGGTTCCTGTTACTGCTTTGTTGTTGTTGTTGTTGTTACTGCTACTTATATTATCATTGTTATTGTTGTTGTTGTTGTTGTTACTGTTGTTACTGCTACTTATATTATCACTGTGTTGTTGTTCTTGTTGTTGT
>NC_051396.1:45179858-45182358 GCF_015228065.2 Penaeus monodon
AACAGAAATTGGTATTAATATACACCATTTTTTTTTATCTCTGCTTATTTTTTTTTCTCTCCATTATATCAAAATTACTTTACGTCCAAAAATAACAAAAAAAGAAAGATAATATCAAAGACAATACCAAATTTATTAATTAAAAGGCATCAGTCACACAGAGAGCTAATTAACGATAGATAATTCCACAATGAAGACGAAAAATTACCTACGAAGATTATGGCGACGCAGATGGATATCAACAAAAACTAAATGCAAAGAGGATGGCTATTATGGTGATAATGGCGAGGAGGATAATGAAAACGAAGATGGCGATGATGAAGATGGAAATATTGATGCTAGAGTAGAGGGAGGAAGAGATTGTGATGATGATGGCGATGGGGAAGATGGTGATGATAGTGAGGACAAAGTTGTAGAAGAAGAGGGAGATTTTAATAGTGAAAATGAGGATGACGACGTTATGAAATTTATAATTGTGATGATGGTGATGTGATGATGACGATGACGATGACGATGACGATGGCGATGACGATGGCGATGCGAGGCGATGATGGAGGTGACAATAAAGAAAAAAAAAATAATAATGGCGCGGTTATGTAATGGATGACAACCAACTTTTTGTTCAGAGTAAATTATTGATTACATGATTACTGAAATGATTGGAACATTGCATTTACATTATGTGAAATATTACACTTAATGTCGGTGTAACTTAGATAAGAATAAATGAAACATTTCAAAGATATCCTGACTCTCACTCTTTAAAAGCCTTTTTGGTGAATAAAAAAAAAAGGATTAAATTTTTTAAAAAATATCTTAATTTGCATGACCTAAAGAAGCAAATTTAGAAAACATTACGGATAACATGGTTTAGTGAATACATATTTTTTTTTGTTTTAGTCTGATAAGGCCTACACTATACCTGTCTCCTGATGGAATTAATTGTACAGCGCGGGTTGTGTGTGTGTGTGTGGGGGGGGGGTGAATTAAATTTAAGGTCTATTTTCCTTTGCACATAGAATATAAACGAGATAAGGTTTAAGATAAGGAAGAAGATAAGGTTTATTTGTCTTTAGCCTTGGAGATATATACGAGATAACGTTCAGTATCTCTTCGTGGTAAGTGTGCGATAACGAATCTGTAGGCGGGTATCTGTTATGCACAATTCCAATTTTGCTTGTTATCCGACACAATTTTATGTTGGTTACATGAGCAAATCACATTGAAAAAACTACAAGCACAGACCACAAGCAAGCAAGCAAGCAAAAAAAAAAAGAAAAAAAGAGAAAAAAAAGAAACGAAAATGAAAAAAAGAAACACCTACCCCACTTTCCTCCAATATTCTCCGACGCACGAAACCCGCCCCTATTCACCGAGGCAATAGAGGCGTGAAAGGCTTGCGCCCTCTCCCCGCGGCACGAGGCCATGATCATTCTATGAGAGTTTGTAATTTGGGAGTGAAGCACGCCGGGCTCGACTACGGCTTCGCTCGCTTGTGAGGCTTCGTTCACCCGTGATTACTTCCAGCGACCTTTCGTCCCTGTCCGAATGCATTGGATACGGAGCGCGTGTCGTGCTGTCAGCTCGAGCGAAAGGCGGCGAGATCGAGCGATGCATTGTGGGAGGTGCGCTGTGTGTGTGTGAGTGTGTGTGTGTGTGTGTGCCGGGGACTCGGTAGTCGGACCTGCACTGTCTCGAATATGTTTGCTTAATTTTGCCGTTCTTTTCTGTGTCTCGCTGTCTGCAGGGGAGACGAGGATACAGGAACGAGCTTGCACCCTTTTGCCAAAGGGAACTCGAGCGCACGAACGCATGTGAGATACCATACGAGTCGAGTAACTCTGTAACTTGGCAATTACACTTTTGGAGAGTGAAAAATTCTGTAACTGATTCAGCGCGAGGTTTTGTTGAAGCAGTAATATGTGATCACGGTGGGGGCGAGAACGAGTGGAAGAGAGAGAGGATTGGCTCTCTCTCTCTCTCTCTCTCTCTCTCTCTCTCTCTCTCTCTCTCTCTCTCTCTCTCTCTCTCTCTCTCTCTCTCTCTCTCTCTCTGTATATATATATATATATGTGTGTGTATGTGTGTGTGTATGTGTGTGTGTGTGTGTGTGTGTGTGTGTGTGTGTGTGTGTGTGTGTGTGTGTGTGTGTGTGTGTGTGTGTGTGTCTGTCTCTCTGTCTGTCTGTCTGTCTGTCTTACCTTCCATGTATTCCCTACACAAAATCATGCTACACGTATCAGGGTAAGAACGAGTATATTTTGAGTTGAAATACCAATAAGCATAAAACGCCCCGCCTCACATCATGCAACTGAGGCCAACTTTTTCCTACCAACAAACACGATTAGAACCTTTACTTTTCGTTCTTATCAGATTTCACAAATCAACGTGACTTACTCTTAATAGTTACCTTTTATTATTCTTTCTGTTGTATCAAGCGGTGTACTTTAATTTTCATTACTTATGCATTACTTCGGTGAGTGGTAAGTGAAGCTCTAGA
>NC_051396.1:45202358-45204858 GCF_015228065.2 Penaeus monodon
ATGTATATATATATTTATATATATATATATATATATATATATATATATATATATATATATATATATATATATCACCTAATATCTCCGGAGATTTATAAACAAAAAACGGAAGACCATTTCATCTAATGAAGATAATAATCATGGACTATCTTTTATAATTTGCTTTGTTTTACCGATAATTCTTTTTTCAATCAGAACCAGAAATTTAATATATTGGACAAAATAACATCCGATGTCTTTCACTTCTTTTGATTCATTGCAAATTAGAAACCGTGAGAGTTTTTCGTTTTTTATTTTTTTTGTATCTTTCGTTTGGAAAGCGAGGCAGAGAGGAGGCTGCTGGGAGTAACTTTTTAAAAATAAATAACTGGAATAAACAAAAGTAAAACTGAATAAATGGAAAAAAACAACAACAAATAATGGTGGTAGTGAATATGGTAATGATAGTGATAAAGATGAGGTTGATAACGATTGTAATAATAATAAAAATTATAATTATCATAATAACAATAAAGGTTTAGTACTAGATCTATTGATAGTAGAAGTAGAAATAAGATTAATTAATAGTAATAATGATAATAATGATAATAGTCTTGAAGATAGAAATGATAATAATAAAAACACTGAAAAACAAACAAACAAATAAACAAAAAATAAACGAACTTAACAATGATGATTTTTTTCCTCTTTCATTGTTTATATATATTTGTCGTTACTACCAATATTAATAATGGTAACAAGAGCAGTTAGTATGAATATTAATAGGTCCTGTGGTAATATAAAGGGTTTTATGGAAAACTCATAATTACTGCTGTTTAACACTGTCCTTGTTCAATTGTTCCTGTTCTTGTTCTAAACTTTCTGTTCTTTTTGTTATCATTGTTTTGATAACAGTTATTATCAATGTCATTATTATAAGTGCTAGAACTACTAATGTCACAAAAATAATAGCATTGATATTATCATTATCATAACAATGATTACAGAATGGATGAAATGTTGATAATAAAAATAATTATATAAAAAAAATGATGATGATTGCAATCCTGAAAGAAACTTTTTGAATCTCAAAAAAGAAAAAGAATCAAGCAGTAAAATTATACAAACTTAATTATATAACCATTGCTTTACCAATATGTACAAGCATTTTCTCCTCCTCACTACATTCACATTCACAAATCAACAAGAATAACAATAATACGAAAATTGATATATGAGAAATAGTGGTAATGATAAAAAACATTTCTAAAAGCAACCTCCATTGCTAGATATGCAGTATGATGTAAAGAGACAAACTGTTAATTAAAATATACATCTTTTTTATTGAGACGATCATAATTGTTATTATCAAAAAAGGGTTGATAAAAGAAAGAAAGAAAAGAAAAGGAAAGGAAAAAAATGGTGTTGCAAGAAGAACAAGTTAGTTCAAATTTCCAGAAAGTTCCTTAGATCAATTTTGCAAAGCCATGATACGTATCTTAATATAGCTTCCCAGACTAAAGATTGACCATTTTGGGAGCTTTAAAGAATAAAGTGAAAACTGTTCATGATATGAAAAAAAATGTTCGATTTTATCGCCTGTATTACAAACTTTGCAACAATGATGGCAATTCTGATATGCAATAATATGGCGTACTCAGCCACAGATGAAAATATTGAAAAGATTAAACACTAACGTCCTTTGCAATAATACAAGTTATAACTCTACGGACTTCACTACCCAGGTTTCAAATACCACGCTGAGTACGGACGTCACTACCCATGTTTCAAATACAGGCGGAAAACCTTTCACTGTACTTGAAAACATGTTAATGAAAACATAAAAAGAAAATTATACCAACACGACAGCTTCCAAAGTTCATAATTATAGTAATAAAATGCTTATGATAGTGTTTAAGATGACCGTTGTTTCTATTATCTAGCAAACATTATTATTAATAATGTTTGCTACATATATTATCACTATAACTACCAGGTTATATTAAAGGCCTTTTGAGTATGCTTGAAATAAAAATAATGTGTCGGGAAAGTATGAAATTTTTATAATTATCATATTTCAGTTATCATAATCTTTAGACAATTACATATATAAAAATTACAAATGATAACTTAATAATACTAAATATAAATAATAATAATAATAATAAAATAATAATAATTTTCAATAATAATATCTTAATACTGTTCATGTTACTTTCCTTTCTATTCCTGTCATAATCATTATTGAAAAAATATAGGTATTTTCATCATCATCCTTATCATTATCATTGATAATTTACTCAGGTCATTGTAAACATTATTAACGTAATAATTATCATCATTTTAGTTATCGTTAATGTAAGGAAATAAGAGAGAAAGAGAGAGAGAGAATTAGAGAGACAGAGAGAGAAATGGAGAGAGTGAACAAGATATTCTAGGATAGTTAGCCATACTTAATGAGACTGAACGAGAACGAAAACGGAAACGAAAGCGAGAGCAAAAGCGTGAACGAGAACGAGAG
>NC_051396.1:45229858-45232358 GCF_015228065.2 Penaeus monodon
CAACAGCATCATTACCATTATAATTAACATCCCCAGCACCACCATCTACGTCTCCAACAATACCATCACCACCAACAACAATATCCCCACCACCATCACCAACATTCCCACCACTACCATCAACATCCCCAACACTACTATCCCCATCAGCACCATCCCCACCACTACCATCAACATCCCCACCACTACCATTCCCATCACCACCGTCACCAAAATCCCCCACCACTACCTTCCCCACCCCTACCACCCCCACCACCCCCACCCCCACCCCCACCAACAATGGAAAAAATCAAGAACAAAACGTCCCGTGAATTTTAAAACCTTTTCCCAGTTGGTTGGGTCCAGAACGCGAGGCCCTACAACTGCCTCTGTCCCGTTGTTGCGCGGATGGAAAATATTGTTCATAACCTTTGTATCATCAGTTAGGATTAATTAATTCGGTTCTTTGTGATTGGTGAAAATGGTCTGTTTGTTTGGTTTGAAAAAAAAATAAGAAAAATTGATATCTAAAAAAAGGGGAAAATACGAAAAAATGAGAAGTGACAAGGTTATGATTTTTTTTCACCTTTTTTTTTTACCAATTATCGATTAGAATTGACAATGAACTTTATTTTTTTTTCCTGATGTGCTATTTGTCATGAACGTGAAATCTGGAACTTAATATTAAGTCGTTGTAATAAGATTCCATGTTAGATGTACCAGTTATATGAATATTACTATATAAAAGTATATATAGAATAATTCATTAGGTAGATTGATTAATCAATGAAAATATTACGGACGATTAAATAATGCTAATTTTCATAATGGATGAAGTAAAGAAACAAATGTGTCTAGAAGGTAATCAGTCTAGAGAATACTAAACAAAAACAAAAACAAAAACATCGCTTGATAAAAGAATAGAAAATGAAATACTTGGCAATAAAAAAAAAAAAAAAAAAAAAAAAAAAAAAAAAAAAACATATATATCCCCAGCACAAACTAATAAAAAATATCCACCAGAAAAAAAAAAAAAACAATCAGATTAGGAAATCAATCACACAAATCGAAAAACAACAAGGAGCTGAACAATAATAATACACCTCAATTATGACCTTTCTCTCCTCCATAAACAAAACTGACCACTTAGCGTTTTCTTTGACGACAGCTCATTGGGCCATTTAGCGCCGAAGGACAAGGGGTAACTATTCTAAATTTTCCCTTGAGCTTTGAATTACAAATACGCCTCTAGCCCCTTCCGCCGAACGCTTCCCCTTCCTCTGCCTGGAGGAGGACCAAACGCGCCCTTCTACCCACCTCGTCATAAGGCCCAAAACCGCGTGCGACGGGAGGGAAAAGTGTTATCTATGACAACACTCAATTAGGTTCCCTCGCGGTGTCGAGTTCCTTCAAGAACAGACGCTCAATTTTGGCCGCGGAGGGGGGATGTTGGTGCTAATGGGGGGGGTGAGGGAGGGGGAAGGGGAGGGGTTAGGTGTGGAGGGGAGGAGATAGGGGAAGGAGGAGGGGTAAAGGAAAAGGAGGGAAGGGAGAGAGGAAGGAGGAACGAGGAGGGGGAGGAGGAGGAGGAGTAAAGGGTGGAGGGGAAGGCAGGACGGGGAAAGAGGGGGAGGCAGGGGGGGGGGAGGGAGGGGGTGCTGCTGCTGCAAGGGAACCTATGAGAACTTCTTACAAGCGACAGAAGGTGATCGTGTTGTTTCCCAGACTGAAGAGAATTCTGACATAATATACTTCCTCAGTTTAGTTCCTGTACTGAAAAAAAATCCACTTTTTTTGTGTGTGTGTCTTTCTATCTTGCACGTCTGTTCACAGGTAACGGATGCTGTGGATATCTATTTTAACAGATTTAGATGAAAGGTCGTGAAATACATGTAAAAATTGATATTACTCGCAATGAATTATGAAAGCCTCTTTGTACAATCTACTATGGCGCTATTACACAGTTGTACACACACACACACACGTATGTGTGTATATATATAGATATATAGATATATATATATAAACATACACGTGTGCGTGTGTGCGTGTATGTGTGTGTGTGTGTGTGTGTGTGTGTGTGTGTGTGCGTGTGTGTGTGTATATATATATAAATATATATATATATATATATATATATATATATATATATATATATATATATATATATATATAAGTAAATGCAAAGATTTTTACATGCAGAGTGCTCACACGGAGGATACGAGGCATATAAACAGAATATTGGACAAGACTTAAAGAAAAGGGGGAGAGGAAAATCATTAAAGCCGCCATTTACAGCCGAAAGATCTGAAATATGACGCTCTTTATTTTGGCTTCGTCTTAATGATATGGTGCTCACTCCCTTCGCTTCGTTCAGTTTGCGTGGCACAGAAACTTTATATATATATATATATATATATATATATATATATATATATATATATATATATATATATATATATATATATATATATATATTATATTATTATATATATATATATATATTATATTATTATATTTG
>NC_051396.1:45239858-45242358 GCF_015228065.2 Penaeus monodon
ATTTTATATCATTATCATCATTACCATTATTCTTGTTCCTGATGTTGTTATAATCGTTATTAATATTATTATTACTCTTTATCATTGTCATTTTAATAATTATCATTATCATAATTGTTATCAATGTTGTTATTGTTATCATCATTATTACTATCATTGTTATTATTCCAATTATCATTATTGTTATTATTCCAATTATCATTATTGTTATTATTGCTATCATCAATGTTGTTGTTTTGTTGCTGTTATCATTACCCTCATTGTTTTTAATAGTGTTATTGATATCATCATTATCATCAAACTTATCATTTATAATATTACTTATCATTATTACTATTACCATTGTCGCTGTTTTATTATTATTATTATCATTTTATTATCATTATCATCATTATTTTGTTATAATTTTCTTGTCATTATCATTATCATTATCATACTCATTATCGTTATCATTATCATTATCATTATCATTATCATTATTATAATCAACATCACCATTATCATTACGGTAGTTGCTGTAGTTGATATTACCATTATTAATATGATTATCATATTATCCTGCACCACATCATCATTATCATTATTGTTTTATAATAATAATAATAAAAATAATAATAATAATAATAATAATTATTATTATTATTATTATTATCATTATTATATTATTATTATTATTATTATTATCATTATTATTATTATTATTATTATTATTATTATTATTATTATTATTATTATTATTATTATTATCATTATTATTATAGTTTTTGTTGTTGTTATTATTATTATTGTTATTGTTATTATTATTTTATTACAGGCGACAAAACTCTACGGTACTCATCGCCTTAAATGAGTTAAGTTGCCTTGCTCTTGTCTCTTTGTTTTGTGAGAAAATGAACATCTTAAACAAGGATTTTTTTTGTTGTTGTTTATTCTTCTAACCTCCCTTGTCCTTGCCTTTACATTCCTAATAGGTTGTTATTGTTACAAATATTATAAATTCTCTATGTATCTTTCTTTCTCTCTCTCTTTTTCTCTTTGTCTCTCTGTTTTTCTCTTTATCTCTCTGTCTTTCTCTCTTTCTCTGTCTCTGTCTGTCTGTCTGTCTGTCTTCTCTCTCTCTCTCTCTCTCTCTCTCTCTCTCTCTCTCTCTCTCTCTCTCTCTCTCTCTCTCTCTCTCTCTTCTCTTTTTTTCTCTATCACTCTTTCCATCTGTTATTTCTTCCTCTGTTTCTCCCTTCCTTCCTCCATCTCTCTCTCTGTCTGTCTGTCTCCCCTTCCTTTCTTTATAGCCATAAAACCCTACTTCCACTCCCCTCCCTCCCCTCCTCTCCCTCTCCCCTCCCCTTCCCACCCCAATTCTCCCTCTCTCTCTCTCTCCTCCCCTCCCTCCCCTCCCCTCCCACTCCCCTCTCCTTCCCACCCCAATTCTCCCTCTCTCTCTCCTCCCCTCCCTCCCCTCCCTCCCACTCCCCTCCCCTTCCCACCCCAATTCTCACTCTCTCTCTCTCTCTCCTCCCTCCCTCCCTCTCTCTCTTTCCCCTCACCTTCCCAACCCTCTCTCTCTCTCCTTCCCTCCCTCCCTCCCTCTCTCTCTTTCCCCTCACCTTCCCTCTCTCTCTCTCTCTCTCCTTCCCTCCTTCCCTCCTCTCTCTCCCCTCCCTTCCCTTCCTCTCTCTCCCCTCCCCACTCCTCCCACGTACTATCTCTCCCTCTCCTCTTATGTTCCTGCTACCCATTATTTGTCTCCCCCTTTCTACCTCTCTTCTCCTCCCCTTTCCCTCTGTCCCTTCATGTTCTCCTGCCTCCTCTCTCCTCTCTCTTCTTTCTCCATTCTAACATCCTTCTTCCCTGTCTTCTGTACATTATTTCGCCCTCCTCCTCTCTCTCTCTCTCTCTCTCTCTCTCTCTCTCTCTCTCTCTCTCTCTCTCTCTCTCTCTCTCTCTCTCTCTCTCTCTCTTTCTCTCTCTCCTTCTCCCTCTCTCCTTCTCCCTCTCACCCCCTCTCCCCTCCTTCCTCCCCTCCTTCCTCCCCACCTTTCCCCCTTTCCCCCTCTCCTCTCCCCCATCCCCCCCTCCAATTTCTCTCTCTCTCTCCCCTACTCCCCCCCTCCCTCACCACATCCTCCCCCTCCCCCGCCACCGCCCCCCCCCCCCCAGCGGAAGGATTCGTCAGGTGAGCTCAGTCCCCTTCGTCAGCCGCGTCGGGAAGCGCTGGGAACGGAAGGCGCAGCCGGAACTGGCCAGGAAGCGCCACGTAACTTGACCCCGAGACAGCCTGCGCTGCGAGACCCCGGCCCGGCGCGGCATCCTGCGCCAGGCCCGGGGGAGGCGGGGAAGGGGGGAGGGGGAGGGGGAGGGGGGGAAAGGGTAGGAGGTGGGGAAGGGGGGATTGGGAGGGGGAAGGGGGAGGGGGAGGGGAAGGGGGAGGAGGTGGGGAAGGGGGGAGGGGGAGGGGGAGGGGAAGGGGGGAGGGGGAGGGAAAGGGGGAAGGGGGAGGGGA
>NC_051396.1:45257358-45269858 GCF_015228065.2 Penaeus monodon
CCTCTATCTTTTTTTTTATCGTAAAATTTCTTATCCCTTTCTCACTTTCACTCTTTTTCTCAACTTTTTTCTTCGTCTCTTTCTCTTTAAATTTCCCTTCATATTTTTCAATCAATGCACATTATTCTTCTCATTTTCTCCATTTTCCTTCTCCATTGTTTTCCTTCTCTCCTTCCGCCTTTTTTTCCTCTTCTTTTTTCTAATCTTCTCTATCTTTCGGTATTTCCTCTTTCTCCTTTTTTCCTTTTCTCAAAATTTCATTTTCTATCATAATTATTATTTTTTTTTTTTTCTGTATTTTCTTTTTATATCTTTTCTTCTCTATTCCTTTATCACATATTCGTCTACTTCAACACATTGCATATATATATTATATATATATATATATATATATTATACATTTATATATATATATATATACATATATATATATATCTCCAATATATATATATATACATATATATACATATTAACATATATATAATATATACTAATATATATATATATATATCATATATATACATATATATACATATATATATATATATATATATACATATATATATATATATATATATGTATATATATATATATACATAGAGAGTAAACGTTCCGGTTGTTTTTTCCTCACTTCTTACACATAATGGCACGTTTTATGTATCTAATTTCGCTCAACAGACACAGCTGCTGATCCTCCACGAATAAATATCCTAAAAATAAAGAATAATTTTAAACTACAACCTCACCCAAAGCACCACTAAGCAAGAACAAGCGATTGTCTTTTGTTTTCCTCTTCCTTCTCTCTTTCTTTCTTTCTTTTTTCTATTCTACAATCACCTATAATACACTCGTGACTGAACAGAAGTTATTACGTAATTTTTTGTGTTTTTATATATATATTTATATTCATATACACGCATGCATACAGTAAAAGAGTGTATTATTTTGACAGTTACAAGAATATCTTTGGTACTTTATTAATTAAACAGTTATAAAAAAAGAAAAAAAAATTGAGATACAGCAACAGAAATGTGGGATTTTTTTTTTTTTTTTAACCCGCCTGTATTTCCCTTTAAATATGTTTGGTCTAAAAGCACCAATACTAATATGGTTATTTATGGATCAACTGACTCGTTACTCTAAAGAAAAATCAAATAATTAAACAATGATTATGCTTTGTAGTTTTTATATAAAAAGGGAATCGGGTAAACAAAAAATAACACTATTCCACAATACAAATAACGAAAAAATGAGGAACTATTTCGTAAGAGAACAAGAGTGATAAGAGTGTTTTGGTAATTGGGAAAAAAAATTGAGTTCACGAAAGCTTAAGTTATACCTCCAAACTACTGTACCAGGGGACTTTCCTACCTCGTCCTTCAAACAGCCCCTTCCCTCATTCCCTCCTTCACGTAGCTGCTTTCCTGCTTCTGCCTCTTCCAGTGACAAGAACAATAGCCTTTCTTAACAAACAAACAAATAAAAAAAAATACTATAAAGGATTCTACGCATAACACGATTGTTTGTTTTTTCATCACAACTTCTTTGTTCTGTCACTGGCACCTAATGAAACAACCTGTGAACAACGTAATTCAGTTGAATTTGAACAACCATTGCCAGAAGACAAGGTTTTTTAAACTTTTGTAGGTCAGCTGAGACTGGCTAATAATGCTAGAAAAAAAAAACTATCGCTGTATTTTTTAATTAAAATATTCGTATTATTTTCAAAGACCTGGTTGTTTGTTTTGTCCCGACCATTTCTCAATCAACCATCGCCTTCCGAGATAAATAAATACCATGCATTCACTTTGTCAACGACAGTTCCGCAACATGTAAAACCAATGACCCTTCAGGTCCTTTGGTCTCGATGATTAGCTGATCCTCCGAAGTCATTCTTGATCCACACTTCTCGATACCGTGGCGAAGACAACGCTTGCTTTACACTGTATATTTCCCTTCCCTGAATTGCATTGCAACCGCCTAATGTGACTTGGTGAGACGCACAGGACTAAGAACATAACGTAATAAAAGCGCATCAGTTCGCTGCCTTTGTTCGCACTGCAGGCAAAAGGCAATGCATTAGGCATTTTGCAACACACGTCGCGCGTGCAAGAGTGCTTAAACCTGGCAGTGACAATGGTACAAAATGGCTCATGGCCGATCACTGAGAGTGCCGCCAGCGCCTATCATGAACAGAGAGACAGATTCACGAACATTTATCCATCAAACACAAAACTAAGAATTATTGAGATCGTCGTTCACCACCAGCGCTTTCCTGGGTCTGGCTGCCCCTCTGTTCCCCTCCCCTGGCGACAACTGCAACGGTCCAGCTACTTCTCACCCTTCGTCTTATCGTTATTTTCAGTATACACACTTTCGCATTCTCTTTTTTTCTCAGCACTGGCGTTTGGCTCGAGGGCGCTCCTAAACACTACACGCCGAGCCGAGAGCCCCTGTCATGCGAGTTCATGCTGCGTCAAGATCGCCAGCAGCTGCGACCCGACCACCGCCAACATCACCGCTCGCTGGGGCGGGCCTGGCTCCCGGGCCGCCGAGCACGGGGCCTCGCCGCCGCCAGCGCCGCCGGCAGAGGAGGCCTCGGCGCCCCAGCAGCTGACCAGGATGGGGAGGCCCGACATCCCCGCGGCGCCGTCCTCAGCCAGGCCCCGTGCGTTCCCTCAGCGGTTCCTGTGGCGCTTTTTCCCTCTCTTGGGGCACTCCTCCACGGGGATGCAGGCGCCCCGGTGCAGCACGGACGGCGGCGGGCAGTAGCATCCCGCGCGGCACTTGAGCTTGTAGCAGTTGGGGTTCGGCGTCGGGTTCCTGCAGGTGGCACGGCAGGGGGGTGCGCACTCCATGTACTCGGCTCCGCGGGGGCACTCCAGGCCTGGGGGGGGGGGAAGGTACGGGGTCAGATGGGAGGAGGAATTTGAACTACATCACATGCACTGGTACTATGAGAGAGAGAGAGAGAGAGAGAGAGAGAGAGAGAGAGAGAGAGAGAGAGAGAGAGAGAGAGAGAGAGAGAGAGAGAGAGAGAGACGGTCATAGCCAAACGGACAAACAGATAAAACAGAGATCTTCAATTAGAAAAAAAAAAACAAAGAAAGTGGGAAGCGAGCCACTTCCGCGAGACGACTCCTTATTTACATAAATAATAACAATGATATCGACAATAATAACAATGACCACTCACCTCCACACTTGCTTTGGTTCCTCCAATCGAGCACGGGCGTCCCTAGGCGCTGGCACACTCGCGCGTACGCCTGCAGGGTGTCACACTCACACCTTCGGGAGGCCCTGCACTCGCACATGTCCAGAATGCAGGACCTGTGAGGGAAGAGGCCAGGTTGACAAATACGAAGTTGCGCTGTGGACTGTGGGTTCGGTGTTATATGTCTCGATATGGGATTTTGTAATGGTAATAATGACGATGCTGTGGCCTGTGTGTCTTGTCCATATAGATAAAGAATTATGACATTTTATAATAATAATAATGATGACGCTGTGCCCTAAGGGCCTTGTCGATCAGGGTAATGAGTTACGGGATTTATAATAATAATAATGATGATGACGCTGTGCCCTAAGGGTCTTGTCGATCAGGATAATGAGTTCCGGGATTCTACTCTGCATTATTGCCAATGATTTTATAATGATAATAATGAATATGCTCTTGTGTGTGGGTCTTGGTATATTTCGATAAGAATTAAGCATCGTTTGGATCCAGTTATGAGACTCTACTCTGCACTACTGCAAATTATTTTATAACGAAGATAATGATACGTGAACAAAACTAATGGTAGTATAAATAATAATAACAATGACAATAAAGCAACAACAACAATAATAATGATACTACTAGTAATAATGATAACAACAACAATAATAATAATAAAAGAAAATAAACAAAGCCAGCTGAGGGTGGAAGCCTTACTCGCAGTACTTGTGGACGGCGTTGGTGGCGTGGCAGGCCTGGAACGTGGTGGAGTTGAGGATGCTGCAGCGCGCGAGGGCCTTGGAGCGCGACACGGGGCACGTGAGGCGCTGGGGCCGGGTCGTGCCCAGACTCTGCGCCTCGTTCCTCTTGGCCTGCGCGTCCTGCTGGGCCTTCATCCTTCGCGAGCAGACCCTGGCCCTGCCCGTGGCCCACGACAAGGCCATCAGGTCCGCCGTGGCCACCGGGCGTCCGTCCTTGGTGGTGAGGTCGTCGGTGGCGTTGCCGTTGAAGTTCCCGCAGAGGCCGCAGGTGCGGCCTTGCATCGACACGGGCACCTCCACCTCCACGTAACTCCCGCCGTCCCACAGCACCTTGATGCCTGAGAGGGGGGGGGGGGTCTTAGGGCATTGGCCATATATATATATATATATATATATATATATATATATATACATATATATAATGTTTTTACACACACACACATATATATATCCATGTTTATATATATATATATATATACATATTTATACATATGTATATATATATATATGTATATATATCCATGTTTATATATATATATATATATATATATATATATATATATATATATATATATATATACACATATATACACACAATATCTAGATAAACAGACTGGCAGGGCTCAGCTCACCTCCGGGCGTGGTGATGGACACGGCCTGGCCCTCGAGGGTGAGGTGGAGGACGCCTGGCATCATGTAGGGCGGCTTCACTTTCTTCCCGTTGATCTTGATGCGAAGGTTTTGCCCCAAAGTCACCTGGAGGAGGAATAATGATTAATGTTTGTAACGTTCTACGTCCAATGTCCGACGCGCATCATAACATATGCGCGGATAAATACGCGTACATATATAAATACACACACCCGTATACACATAACCCTCCCTCCCGCACAAACAATTTAACTACCTAAAAGACCCAACAATAAGCATCGTCCGTAGATTTTCAACGACCTAATTAAAGTACAGTGATGGACAGAAGTAACGATCTTCAACCTCTACTACTAAGTTTTTTTTTTAACTTTATCAGTATTATGATGAATTTGTATCAGTCATGTGTAATAATTAAAGGGCGATTTCAAGGTAAACGAAGGCGTTGGGGAAAGTGGTTTATTGGAAAACGTGGCAATGTTTGTCTATCTGGTAGCGTCGAGATAAAGGTTCCTGTTTTTTTTTTTAAGAAAAAAAGAAAAAAAATTGAAAAAGGTTGAATATCTTCGCGTGAGAGAGGTATTTGATGCGTCTCGACTACATCTTCCCTAGAAGTAAACTGATCGAAGTAACCGCTTTCACTTCTGTCCGTCCTTTTACAATAACGCCGAAAATAGACAATAGTAAACAGCAGTAACTTCCTTAATATTATTGCATCCTTGTTGTTATCATTACCATCAACTTACCTTCGCTTCGGGTACTTTGAAGGACAGGCTTTTGGTCCAGGAAAAGTGAGACGACCTCCTTGCGTCGTTGATCACTTTGAGGCTGAAATCTTGTCCTTTGCAAGTCTTGGCCAGCCAGTACTTGCAGGCGCCCTGAAATAAGAGATGTTGGTTGGTTCTGCAATGAGCTTTTATCTAGGATGATGTTATAATGAGATGCAGTAGAATAAATGGATTCTTTTACTGAAATTTCACTGTTTTAGACTTAGATATCATTATCACTTTATACTTTTTATGATTTTTTTTGTGAGGAAGAGTACCTATGAATTGTTTCCAATTAGAATGACATATTATCACCTTTTATGATGCTACTGAATTGTATATATTCTGGATGTATTATTTTGTATTGTGCACTGCCGTCACCTTATTGATTGCTGGGCATTGATAAAAGAAAAACTGTAATCGTTTCACTAACTAATCTACAACGATAATCTAAATCTATGATAGAATAATATTAATATTGTTAATAGTAGTTATCATTATCATTATTATTTTTAATTATTATTATCATTATTATTGCTGTTGTTATTATTATTATTGTTACTACTACTACTAATAATAATAATAATAATAATAATGATAATAATAATAATAATAATAATATTACCATAATTACCATAATAATAATAATAATAATAATAATAATAATGGTAATTATGGTAATATTATTATTATTATTATTATTATTATTATTATTATTAATGTAATTATTATTATTATTGTATTGGATAATCAAACTCCGTAGAGTTTGAGATGTTTGTTAGCGTGTAACCCAACTACAGGTAATGTCCATGTAAGTTTGGCGTATTTTTGGGATGACTCTCAGGTGATTTGAAAGCGATCCCGTAGTCACAACAAAAAGAGCAATAAAATAACATCCCTGGCTGACTAAAAAGGCAACATAGAATGAGCATCCATATTATACATTTATTAAGCACAAATCTTTCGAACATAAGCCATACACAAGACAACCCACCATACACTTAGTTGGAACAACAGAGGCACCCCGCCACAGCACGAGAAGCGCCAGTCAGCTAACTAATAATCCAACGGTCTGTTACACACAAGATAAAAAGCCTCTCTCCCTCTGGCCGACCTGGCTTGACCTTTTAAACTGGTGGCTTCCCGTGCTTGGTGTGGTTTTTACCCATAATGCATTTCATTTGATTTATTAAACAGTGTATAATGAGTTTGGAATAAGTTTAAAAATACATAAAATAAAAAGAATCATAAAACTATACAAAGTGGGCACATTAAATGATCAAAAAAGGAAAGTATGAAAAAGTGCAAGAAGGGATCCGGGAAAACACAAAGAGAAAAACGAGTGAGAAACAAAATTAAGGTGAATTAGTCGAAGGTAAAAAGGTAAGAATAAGACAAGGTAAGTATAGAATATAAGGTAAGTAGTGTAAAAGTAGTGTTACGTGCAGTAGAAATAGTGTAGATGTAGATGTAGATCACGAACCAATGGGAAAGGTAAGTTAGAGAATGTAAAATCACGGGTTTATTCTTATTTAAAAAAAAATACAGACACACACAGGAAAACAGCAAAGCCACGTCATCATGCAGGGCGAAGGAGTCAGTAGATTTTCTATACAGATACGTAACGTCAGGGTAACAGGCGGCGGGGAAGCCTGCGGGGTGACCCGCCTGAAGCCAGGGAAATTCACTACAATTATCATTATTATTATTATCATAATAATAATAATTATAATAATTATAATTTTCACTATCGCTAATACTACTATTATCTTTATAGTTATCGTTGCTGTTTTGTTTTGTTGTTGAAGATGTAATTGTTGTTAGTGGTAGTGGACATTTATCATCGTGATGATAGTGATGATAATGATGATTATCATTACTATTATTATTATTATCATTATCGATATTATTAATTATCATTATTATTATATTTTTTATAATTTTAATCATCCTCATCACCATCATCATTAGCATTATCATTATTATTCATTATTTACAGTAGTTGTAGTAGCAGTGTTGTATAAGCAGCAGCAGTACTAATGTCATGTCATTAGCACTGTTACTTCTATCGTCACTATCATTATTACAATTATTAATCATATCGTTATCAGCGTTATTGCAGCTGATATTTTAACAATTTTAACAATGGCATTATCATTATGATTATTATGACTGCCACTATTATTATCTTCCATTTTATTTAGTACGATGTTAATTGTAAATTTTAATACTGTACAGATAAAAAAAAAAAAAAAAAAAAAAAAAAAAAGTTATTCCCCCATGACTGTTAGTATCGTCCATACCACTTTACTGCAAATGACACAGTTACTAACTAACAGCATTGTTAGTGTTAGCTTATAACAACCCCTTTGGCTAATCAACAATTTAATCATTAATACCCCCAGTTTTCATTGTTTAATCCATGTCTTTAGTGTTTATCTTAATTACTTTTCTGCAATGTCGATTGTAATCAGTAATTTTTATCATGATTTAAGGTCAAGTGTTAGCCCTTTTTGGGACTAACCTTCAAACAGTAGTGGTTGTTGCAAGTATTTCTGATAACAGTTAACTGAAAACAACTTCGTTTCATAAGTAGAAATAAACAATAGATTAATTCTACTTTTTTTTCTTCAACATTATTGTTATTATTATTTATATCTTGTTTATTGGAATTTTCTCTTTTCCTTTTTTTTTTTTTTTTTTTTTTTGTATGTGCATGTGTTTGTTCGTTTATGTCAGTGTACGTGTATATGTATATTCAACCATGACATCAAACATTTACAGTTTATCCCAATTTTGTCACACATTTTCCTTATCCTTTTGCCTTTTCTCTTAATTTAAAGCTAATTAGCCACCGCAAACAGGTCACTACTGCGACTCAGAGACAAGGTACTGACCTGGAAGTTGAAGAGGAGGCCGTCAAAGGTCCTGTAGTGGGGGTCGCCGAAAACAACGCAGACGCCAGGAGCTTTCTCGCACCTTGGGCAACACTCGCTGTCCAACTCCACGCGCTGTTGGGGGAGGAGTATGTAGTGGAGTGTTTGTTTGGCGATCTGTTTGTCTGTGTGTGTGTTTGGCTATCTGTCCATCTCTCTGTCTGTCTGTGTAATTGTCTGTCTGTCTAATTGTTTGTCTCTCTATTACTGTATAAGGAGCATTATTCTTATATGAAATTTTTAATTCGTTTTGAAAATGTGGATTTTTTTTTTTTTTTTTTTTTTTTTGTCACGTTAAGATTAATTATAATTCGATTCGTTGAAATTTGATTTTCTGGTCTCAATGCGAAACGAATCCCTTGAGGGTTAAACATAACACAGATTCGCTATATCTGAAAAAGGGTATCTAAATGAGCCGCTTTCCTGGGCAGCCAGCAAGTCCGCAGCCAAACTTACCCTATATCCCGGTGGGCACGGCTTCATATAAAAGTCGCAGGGTAGCACGTGGCACGTGACCTTGCCGTTATCGCACGAGCACGACGTGCACTTGTCGAGCTGCCACGTGTCGCCGTCCTTGTAGATGGTCCCGAACTTGTGGCAGACGCTCTCCAGCTGGGCGGCGGCGCTGCAGGAGGGGCAGCACTCGTTCTCGTGCATCACCTGGAACTCTTGCGAGCAGTTGAGCACCGGGCACGTGCGCCGCTCGCACGTGATATAGCCATTGTTGCACGTGCAGGTCGTGCAGGGGTCCACCGAGCGCTCGGCGCCGCTCAAGTACAGGTAGCCGGTGAGGAAGCAGCGGCCGCCCGGCGGGGTGATCATCGGCCGCGTCCCTGCGGGGGAAGAGCCGGGTGAGGAATACCCGCAGGTGTCTGCGGCAGGCATTTGCTCTCACGCTCTCTCTCTCTCTCTCTCTCTCTCTCTCTCTCTCTCTCTCTATATATATATATATATATATATATATATATATATATATATATATATATATATATATATATTACAAGTCCTGTTTATTTATTCCCTTACGTAACATAAACCTGCAGTATTTGCCTCCCCGACAGAAAGTGTGCAGCCCAGGCAGCTCCTCTTTGGGACAAGCTTGACAGCGTGTTTGTTGTTGATCGCCGCCTGACCTTGGCTTGCCGTAACACACACACGCTCGACGGAGGGGAAGCATCAAGCACCCAACGCTCACCCACCCTGGCAGGTCGCGCAGCACCTACGCGGCTGATTAGGTCATGTATGCAGCACTGTGGCTCAGCACCCCAGTCACCACTCAGCTAATTAGGTCATACATGCAGCATTGGAAACTCAGAAGCACTCATTCAATTAAGTCATGAAGCACTAAGAATTCTGCAATCACTCCCTCTATTTGGTCATGCGACACCATGACCTCTCTCACTCACTAAAAATAAATAAATAAATACAAAATCTCACAACCTCGTCACTTCCCCTGGCAAGACCAGCAGCATCCATGCACTAAAGCACTCAACTCACCCTGTCAGAAATCACGTACCACCACCTCACGCAACCATGCACCAAAAAATGCAACACTCACTCATACAACCTGATAAACCATGCACCCTATGGGCCCCCAATTACTCATCTGGGCAAACCATGCACCCAAGGACTCATCCTGTCAAATTATGCAGCACCCAATGCCTTCACTCACACTGGCAGGTCATGTACCTTTAAGTACACATCCTCACTCACTCTGTCAAAGCATGTAACCTTAAAGACACATCCTAACACACCTTGGCAAGTCGTGCACCTTAAGGACCCCACTCACTACCTTGCCATGTCATATACCTTTAAGGTCACACACTAACACATCCTGTCAAGTCATGCATACCAAGAACATCCCCACTCACTACCTTGTAACCGTGCATTCTAAGAACACCCCATTCACTCCGCATCAAGCACCTTTAAGGGGACACCTAACACACCTGGGAAAGTCATGCAAGCCAAGGACACCACCCACTCCCCTGTCATGTCATGCACCCTCGACAATGCTCCCAAACACACACTGTCAAGTCATTCATCCCAAGGACAGCCCGTGCATTACCCCCGGCAAGTCATGAAGCCTTAAGGACACCCCTTAATACCCTGTCAAGTCCTGAAGCCTTGAGGACATCCCTTTAATACCCCATCAAGTCCTGAACCCTTAAGGACACCTCTTGGATACCCTGCACGTACTCCATCCTAAGAACACTCTAGTTACTCACCCTTACAGGTCATGCAGCAGCCGTCATGAGACAGGACCTGCTTAGACTCGGAGCAGGAGAGGACCGGGCAGGACCTCTTCTCACACGTGAGTTTACCATCAAAACACACGCAACGCACGCAAGGGTCGATCTTCGAGGTCACGACTTCACCTTCAGGAACTCGCCGACCTTCCAGCCAACAGCCTGTGGAAGGGAGAGGGCGTGGTGAGTGGAGGGGAGGTTGGGGAAATAGGAGAATGGGGATTGGTAGAACTAGGGGATTGGCAAGGTTGTGGCGAGGGGGGTCAAGGTGATCTATAGATTGGCGGTTCAAGGATTGGCGATTTGTAGGATTGGCCATTCAAGGATTGGTAATCTGTAGGACTGGCCATTCATGGATTAGCGATTGGCAGGATTATTAAGACTTGTTTGGCGGGAATGGCATTTAAAAGATTAGTGATTTTTGAGGACTGGTAAAACGCTGTTGGTACGAATAGGCACTTCAAAGATTGGAGATTTTAAGGACTAGTTGGTAGGATTGGGATTAGGTGACTGGTGAGAACGGCACGAAAATTATTGGTGATTTGTGTGGTTGGGGATTCAAGGATTGGTACTAACTTGCTGTTTGGTGAGAATTGCGCGTAAGGTGATTTTAGGATCAGTAGATAGAACTAGGATTAGGGTTGGCTGGTTGGTGAAAGATTTAAAGGATTGGCGATTTTAGGATTAGTTGTTAGGACCAGGATTATGATGAGTTGGTGAGAATGACAATTAGAATATTGGTGATTTTCGGATTGGCGACTTCAGGACTAGGGTTAGCTGCTTGGTGAGAAAGACATTAAAAAAGGATTGGCGATTTCTGGGATTGTCGTGTCGTGTGAAAGTGGCCCTTTTATAACTGGAAAATGATTAGGGATTAGTATCGGTAAAATCGTGGTTTATAGTTCGTGATACGACATACAGATCGAACATAGTAGGTTTAATACATGGATAAGTAAACAAACAGATGGAAGAAATAAAACCATGAATAACTACGTGGGACAAGAAATTAATATAACCGCTAAATTCATAGATGAATAGCTAAGAAAAAAAAATAAATAAAAGAATAAACAAAATAATGTAGGTAAAGTAAAAATAAATAAATAAATACATAATATATGAGAAACAAATTACGTTTTTTTTTTCTTTGTCTATCAATATGCGTTTCGTTATTTGCCTCATCTTTATTTTCTCTCTTTCTCTGTGTTTCTTTGTTTGTCTGTCTATCGGTTAGTCTGTCTGTAGTTAGACTCATTCTCTCTTCATATATATATATATATATATATATATATATATATATATATATATATATATATATATATATATATATATTTCTCTTTATCTTTCTCTCCATCATTCTCTCTCTCTCTCTCTCTCTCTCTCTCTCTCTCTCTCTCTCTCTCTCTCTCTCTCTCTCTCTCTCTCTCTCTCTCTCTGTGTGTGTTTGTGTGTGTGTGTGTGTGTGTGTGTGTGTGTGTGTGTGTGTGTGTGTGTGTGTGTGTGTGTGTGTGTGTGTGCGTTGTGTTTCTTGGCGATAAGGAAAGTCGAGGAAAAAAGAGGAGAGGAGGAAAGAGAAGAGAGACCGGAAAAGAGGAGAAGGAGCAAAAGAAAGGGAGAGAGAGGGAAAGTGTGAGGGGAGAAAAGGGGGAGAGGAATGGAAGAAGAGGAAAGAGAAGGAATGAGAAAAAGAGGAATTACAAGAAAGATGGAGGACGAAAGGGGAGAAAAGAAACAGAAGGAAAAGGGAGAGGGGGAAGGAGAAGAAAGGGAAGAGGTGGAAGGAGATGGGGAGAAGAAAGGGAAAGAGAGAAAAAAGTAGAAGGAGAAGGAAGGGAGAGAAGAAATAGAGAAGAGAGGAAGGGAAGAGGAGAAGATAAAGACGAAGCAGAAAGGAGAACCACGAAAAGAGGAAGGACACGAAATATAGA
>NC_051396.1:45280080-45287580 GCF_015228065.2 Penaeus monodon
AAAAATACCCCAACAAAAAAAAAACGTAAAGGCAACACAATCATTGAAATACAGGACGGTCACCATTTCAAACAAAACCTACTGTGTTCAGGCGCTTTTGTAAATATTTTTCTTTTGGTTGTAAACTTTCGTCCGAGTCTTCACATTTTGGAATAAAATATATCCGCTATAAGTTGATTTTTTTCAATACCAGAAAGTGTGTGTGGTGGGTGTGTGTTGGTGTGTGTGTGTGTGTGTGGTTTTTGTGTGTGTTGGTGGGGTGTGTGTGTGGGGGTGTTGTGTGTGGTTTTTGGGGTGTCAATGTGTTTGTGTAGTACATATTGTGTTGTATAGATAGATAGATAATGATAATAGGGAGATAGATGATAATAGATTTGAATAAAAAATTTTAAAAAAAAGTAAAAAAGCTTGTATTCAGCCACACAAAAACACATACAAGACAAAAAGCCCCAAAACCCCCACACGCCACACCCACACAAACACACACACACACACACACATACACACATACACATACACACAACACATATGTGTGTGTGTGTATGTGTGAGTCTGTATACAAGCTACCTTTATATTCTTTTATAATTTTTTTAAAACTTATTTATATCTAGTTGTTCATCACAATCATCTTAATATTTTCACTCGAGTAGTTCTCCAAGCATTACAATATATATATATATATATATATATATATATATATATATATATATATATATATAATTTTAATCTACGACAAATCTTCCATCATTAGAGAGATATTAATGCCCATAAAACTGACCTTCTTGAAAGGCCCCGAAAATCGGGGCTTTTCGTAAAACTTTGACTCGGAACATAATCGCCATTTCGCGTCGCCGCTAAATTGCCTAACTAACGCCTCTCGCTCGTTCTCTGTTCCCCCCTCTTCTTCCTCTTTCGTTAATCCCCTCCTCCTCTTCCCTCTTTGTTCGATCTCCTCTCTTTTTCTCTATTCTCTTTGTCCCCCTTCCTCCACCGTTAATTTCCCATTTCGTTTTTCCTTTTCTCTTTGTTTCCTCTTCCTCTTTCCTTTCTGTTCTCTGCCTCCTCCGTTAGCCCTCTCCTCCTTTCACCTTCCTCCTTCGCCTCTTCTCCCCTCTCTCTTCTCTCCCTCTCTCTTCTTTGTTCTCTGTCAACTCTCCTGTCTTCTGTCAACCCATTTCTCTCTTCCATCCCTCCTCTCTGTTCTTGCCTTCCCCTACTTCCTCTCCTCCTCCTCTTCCTTCTCCCCCTTTCTCTTTTATCTCCATTCCCTGCTTCCTTCTTTCCTTATCACTCCCGTCCTCCCTTCTTCCCTATCTCCCTTCCTCTCCCTCATTTTATTCCCTTTCCTCTCTCTCCCCTTCCTTTGACCTTCCCTCCTCTCCCCATCCCTCCCTTTCTCTCTCCCCATCCCTCCCTTTCTCTCTCCCTCCCTCCCTCCCCTCCATCTCGCTTCCCTCCTCTCCCTAACCCCCCACCTCCCCTCGCTATCATACCTGATATATTAGTTGCGAGAGGTTAAAACGTGTCTCATAATGTGTTATTAAGGTATTACTGAAGCTGAGTTAGGCTTAGTCAATTTTTCGCCTGTGTGATCCCTCTCTCTCTCTCTCTCCCTCCCTCTCTTTCTCTCTCTCTCTCTCTCTCTCTCTCTCTCTCTCTCTCTCTCTCTCTCTCTCTCTCTCTCTCTCTCTCTCTCTCTCTCCCTCTCGTATGGCTTGCAAATTATATATATATATATATATATATATATATATATAATATATATAATATATATATATATATATATATACACACACACACATATATATATACATACACACACACACACACACACACACAACACACACACATATATATATATATATATATATATATATATATATATATATATATATATATATATATATATATATATATTATATATATTATATATGTATATATATATATATATATATATATATATTATATATATATATATATATATATATATATATATATATACGCATATGCATACAGACATGTGTGTACTGTATTTACATACATATACATATACATACAAAACAGACACACACATCGATGCACAAACACAAAATCCGCACACCTCTCTCCCTGCCATTTAATTGTTAACAAAAGAGAAGCGAGAAAGAGAAGCCTTGACCCTCTGCTGGGACTGTCTGCTGAAGGTCTCCTCCCCCCCTATTAGATTCTGACCCCCTCCCCCCGTTCCATACGCCCTCCCCCCTCGTATACCCCCCTCCCCCCTCGTATACCCTCCTCCCCCTATTCTACCCCCCTCCCCCTCCTCTACCCCCCTCCCCCTATTCTACCCCCTCCCCCTCCTCTACCCCCCTCCCCCTCCTCTACCCCCCCTCCCCCTCCTCTACCCCCCTCCCCCTCTTCTCCCCCCCCCTCCCCGCCCTTCCACCGGCGAGTCTACTTTTCACTTGGCGATTTTTTTTTTTTCTTTCCATCTTTTTTATCTTCTTTTCTGAATTCGTTGATATTGTTTTTGGATTTTATTTGTATATGTGTGTGTGTATGTGTGTGTTTGTTTGCGTGTGTGTGTGTGTGTGCTTTTTCTTCTTCTTTTTGTATTTTTTTTTTTTTTTTTAGGTTCATTAGCAACCTATAAAGTCTTGGGGTTATACCATTCCTTGTCCTCAGTTCCTCTCTCTCTCTCTCTCTCTCTCCTCCTCTCTCTCTCCTCTCCTCTTTCTCTCTCTCCCTCTCTCTCTCTCTCTCTTTCTCTCTCTCTCTCTCTCCTCTCTCTCTCTCTCTCTCTCTCTCTTCTCTCCTCTCTCATCTCTCTCCTCACCTCTCTCTCTCTCTCTCTCTCTCTCTCTCTCTCTCTTTTCTCTCTCTCTCTCTCTCTCTCTCTCTCTCTCTCTCTCTCTCTCTCTCTCTCTCTCATCTCTCTCTCTTTTCTCTCTCTCTCTCTCTCTCTCTCTCTCTCTCTCTCTCTCTCTCTCTCTCTCTCTCTCTCATTTTCTCCTTCCTTCCGTCATCCTAATCTCGATCTCCACCATTTCCTCTCCTTTTCTCTCCCTTTTCATTCTTCATCCATGCCTATCTCTCTGTACTTCTTCTTTCCCCATTTATTCCTCCAACCTTTCTTTTCCTTTCCTCTCTTTTTCTATATTCTTTCCTTTTCTTTTCTCTTAATTTCTCTATCATCCCTTCTCCTTTCCATCCCTCCCTCTCTTACTCCCTTCCTCCGCTCCCCACTCTCCTATCTTCTCTCTATCCTCCCTCTCCCCCCTCCCTCTTTCCCTCCCCTTCTTCTCCCCACTCTCCTTCTCAATCCCTCTCCTTCTCCCTCTCTCCCCCTCTCCCCTCTACCTCCCTCTGCCTCTCTACCTCCCCCCTCCCTCTTCCTCCCTATCTCTCCCCCACTCCCTCCCTCTCCTCCATCCCACTCCCTCTCCCTCTCTTCCTCCCTCCCTCTCTTCCTCCTCCCTCTCTTCCTCCATTCCTTTCCCACTCCCTCTCCCTCTCTTCCTCCCCCTCCTCCATCCCTCTCGCATTAACATGTCTAGCTATGTTAACTGCCAGGGCGAGCCACTTCATATGTTAACCCAGCCTCCTGGCCACACCTGCTTCCACTACCTGCTTCTCTGCCTTGCCCACCTGCCCACCTGCCCACCTGCCCACCTGCCCACCTGCGAACCCATTTGCCTTAGCCTTCCTTACCCCTTTGGTCGACACTTGGGGATTATGTCATGGGATAAATAGTGAGTGAATGAATGAGAGAAAGAATTTTTACTTTTCGATTCTTGTCTTTCGATTTTATTCTTTCTTTCTCTTTATTTCTCTCTCTCTCTCTCTCTCTCTCTCTCTCTCTCTCTCTCTCTCTCTCTCTCTCTCTCTCTCTCTCTCTCTCTCTCTCTCTATCCCTTTTGGAAATTTGTAAAATACACAATAACAAAAAATGTCGAAATGACGCTAAAGATCATTTGAGAGAGAAAATAGGTAGATAGATAGATAGATATAATAGTAGATAGATTAGCGTATATAGATATTCGCGAGAGAGAGAGAAAGAGAGAAGAGAGAGAGAAGAGAGAGAGAGAGAGAGGAGAAGAGAGAGAGCCAGAGAGAGAAGAGAGAGAGAGAGAGAGAGAGAGAGAGAGAGACAGACAGACAGACAGAGAGAGAGAGAGAGAGAGAGAGACAGAGAGAGAGAGAGACAGAGAGACAGAAATAGTGAGACAGACAGACAGAAACAGAGAAACCGGACAAACTAAACAAACAGAGAGACAGGGAGAACGAAAGAAAGAAAACACACACACAAAAAAAAGAAATCTCTCGGCATTTTTTTTTTTATTCCAAGTGGATGGGAGTACGGAGGACCTACCAGGGGGGTGGGGGTAACAGGCGATGGGGGGAGGGGGAGGGGGGAGGGGGGAGGGGACATACCAGCCGTGAAGACCCGTTTCTCTCGAAGCTTAAGACCTCTCGCTTGGCTCTGCGTTAATTATTCCTGTTGCTGTTATTAGCATTATTCTCATTAAAATTATTATCGCTGTTGCTGCCGGTTTTTTTTTCTATTCGTTTTGTTATTATTATTATCATTATTGTTGTTGCTGTTGTTGTTGTTGTTGTTATCATTATTTTCATTTTCATTCATCTTCTTCCTTTGTCCCTTGTTGATTATTTTAGATAGATAGATAGATAGACGGAAAGACAGGAAAAAAACAAATAGATGGATAAACACACACACACACAAAACCACCTCCCCCAACACACACACACACATACAAATACACACACACCCACCACACCCACACACACCACACACCACACTCACTAACTCTCACACACCCACACACACACACACACACACACACACCACACCACACACACCCCCTCCCCCCAATCACACACACACAACCCCCTCCCCCAAAACCCACACACACGTGACCACACACACACACACAGTACACGCGAGGGACAGAGACATCCGCACAGCCTCGAACGAAGAAGTGAAAAGAATCACGAGTGCCTTGGAATACTGATAGCCATGACGTGGGAGATCTCGCTAAGCTTTTTACTCCGTCACTGTATTGCTCGCCACGAAGTTGAGAGAGAGGGAGAGGAGGGAAGGTGAGGGAGGGGGAGGGAGGGAGGGGGAGGGGGAGGGAGGGGGAGGGGGTGTGGGAGAGTGGGAGGAGGGAGGGTGGGTGGGTGAGGGGGTGAGGGTGGGTGAGGAGGGAGGGTGGGAGGGTGAGGGAGAGAGGGAGAGGGAATGAGGGATGGAGAGAGAGAGAGAGAGAGAGAGAGAGAGGAGAGAGGGAGAGAAGACAGGAGAGAGAGAGAGAAGAAAAAGAGAGAGAGAGAGAGAGAGAGAGGATAGAGGAGGAGAGAGAGAGAGAGAGAGAGAGAGAGAGAGAGAGAGAGTGAGGAAAGGCGAGAGAGGAAAAAAAAAGGAAGAGAGAGAAAGAGACACAGAGACATATGTATGTGTTCATGTAAGTATTTCCAATGTATGTTTACTTGAAAAAAAAAAAAGAAAATGTCCGCGAGTTGCCAGTTACTGAATAAATTCTCCGTGTTCGAATAATCACATTTCTTTCAGAAATAAACCTGGAATATTATCTAAAGCACAAGCATTCAGACACAAAAATACTTATACAAGCATATATACAGGAAAAAAAATTGAATGAATGAATGAATGAATGAATGTAAGGATGTATGTGCACTTATGTATGTATAGACACTTGTGTGTGAGAATATACTTATATTATTATGTGTTTGAATTCTTGCGTGTACTTTCCAATGCTTTTAGATAATATGTCGGTTTTATTTTCGAAAGAAAAACATAATTTTAAACAACCTTCGAACACGATGAATCTATTAAGTAACTGGCAACTCGTGGAAATTTTCTTTTTTATTTTCATAATCTTGTTATTATTGGCCTGTTGTTTGTCTGTTTATTTTTCCTTGTTACTTTGGTTACTGTTATCATTATTATCATTTTGTTATATTTTTTTCAGTGTTGTTACATTTTGTTTCGGTTAATTTTAATTCGTTAATTTCCTTGTTATTATCATTATCTTTATATCAGCATCATTTTTATCATTATCATTATTATCATTACCGTCATCAGTGTTTTTATCATTATTATCATTATTTCTACTACTATTATTATTATTATCATTTCCATTTCTTTATTCTCACGAGAGAGAAGAGAGAGAGAGAGAGAGAGAGAGAGGAGAGAGAGAGAGAGAGAGAGGAGAAGAGAGAGAGAGAGAGAGAGAGAGAGAGAGAGAGAGAGAGAGAGACAGAGAGACAGACAGAAAGACAAACAAACAGACAGAAAGACAGACAGAGATTGGGAGGGAGGTTTATTCTCTCACTAACTAGAAAGAGAGGAAGAGAGGAAATGAAAGTGAGAAAGAAAGAGAGAAAAAAAAAACGTAGAACATATTTATGAGGTTTGCAACCAAACGCACGCCATTTCCACCAGCTGGCTTGAAAGCGCCTCGGTTGCGCATTGCAGTCTGACATTGCAAATCTTGGTTGGAACACAAAGGAAGTTTTGCGTTCTCTCGCTCTCGTGTTTTGCTGCTCTCTCTCTCTCTCTCTCTCTCTCTCCTCTCTCTCTCTCTCTCCCTCTTACTCATCCTCTCTCTCTCTCTCTCTCTCTCAATCTCTCTCTCTCTCTCTCTCTCTCATCTCCCTCTCCCTCTCCCTCTCTCTCTCTCTCAGTATCTTGTTCTCTCTCCAGTCACGTTTTAGCGACTAAAAACAATAAACAGTTTACACTCAGCAACAAACACCACTTGTAAGCAATTAATTGTGACGTCATCATTGAAAACCTACGACGCTTCGATCATTTATCGCGTAATTATTTTTTTTAATGGAGATAGACACATAGACTGATAGACTGATAGACATATAGACTGATAGACAGATAGACTGACAGACAGATAGACTGATAGATAGACTGATAGACAGATAAGCACGCACACTCACTCACTCACACACACACACAAACACACACACACACACACACACACACATCCACACACACACACACACACACACCACGACACACACACACACACAACCACAAACAACACACACACACACACGTGTGTGTTTGGTGTGTGTATATGTGTTATATGTATATGTATGAATGTGTGGATATATATATATATATATATATATATATATATATATATATATATATATATATATATATATATATATATATATATATATATATATATATATATATATATATATATATATGAATATATATGTATATATATATACATGTATAAAGATATACATATATATACATATACATATATATACACATATATATACACATACATATACATATACCATCATCATCCTCGTGTTTATCGTCCTTTTTTCCAGTCAATCCGGTTAATCATGATTGGGAGGAGAAACAGCCGAGCGCCGCCCACCTCCTGGATTAGCTCTGCCTTGAATGGGCGGGGGGGGGGGTGAATCAGTCGCGAAGTTACTAATGAG
>NC_051396.1:45302580-45309563 GCF_015228065.2 Penaeus monodon
ACGAGAAAACAAGAATAAGAGGCAGACAGAAACAAGAAAACAAGAATAAGAGGCAGACAGACACAAGAAAACAAGAATAAGAGGCAGACAGAGAGCCAAACGAACCGAGAGAGGAGACGCGGGAAGAAGCGAGAGGAGAAGTAAAGATAACCGCCAAATGAAGGCCAAAGCTGCTGTCCTCCGCCGCGCTTCCCATGCCATAGCCGCGCCCGGGGTAGGGAACTCGGAAAAATTTTGGTTTATGAATGCAATAAAGGGCAATTTCCTGGGGCTTTCCGATACCCACAGCCCGCGGGGCCGAGTCCCATGCTGTTTCTTTTTTGCGGTTGGGGAAAGGTTTTCAAACCCGAGATCTGGTTTTTCCGAGAGGAGGTTCGAATAGCGACAAGAGGTTCGAATACTGTTTTTGTTGCCCCGAATATGATTCGAACCGAGGTCTGGCGTCACAGAAAAGGTTCGAAGCATATCCTGTGGCTTCGAGTAGTTTCCGAACCGAGATCTGGCGTCACAGAAAAGGTTCGAATCCTCCTTTGTGGCTTTGAGAAGGATCCGAACCGAGATCGGGTGTCCGGGAAGAGGTTCGAATCCTCTTTTGGGGTGTCTCGTTGTCGGCGTTTGTCTTTTGTCTTTTTTGATGGGGTTTTGGGTTTTTCGAGTTTGGTTTTCTGTCGTTTTTTTTTGTTTTTTGTTCTTTTTTTTTGTTTTTCTCGTGTATTGTCTGTTTTGTTTTTTTTGCGTTCTCTCTCTCCTCTCTCTTCTTTCTCTTCTCTACTCTCTCGCTCTCTCTCTTCTTCTCTTTCCTCTCTCTCACTCCTCCTCTCTTGATGTTTGTCTGTTTGGTTGGGTGGTGTGTGTGTGTGTGTGTGTGTGTGTGTGTGTGGGTGTGGTGTGGTGTGTGGTGTGGGTTTCTCTCTCCCTTTTTTCCCCTCTCTCTCTCTCTTTTCCCCTTTTCTCTCTTCTCCCCCTCCCCTTCTCTTCCTCTCTTCCCTCTCCTCCTCTCTGCGCCGAGCTCATCACACTAGGAAGACAATCAAAAGATCTCATTTCCCCCCTCCCACAACTCCCCCCCCTCCTCCCTCCCTCATTACCCCCACACACTAACCCCGCCCCCCTATCTACTGTGACGTCACGCGAGGGGCCCCCCCCACCCCCCCCCCCCCCCAAAAAAAAAAAAAAAAAAAAAAAAAAAAAAAAAAAAAAAAAAGGAAAAATGGGGGTCGCCAAGGGTAAGGAGGGGGAGAAAAAGGGCTTTTTACTAATTGCTTCAGAAACAACGATAAAAAAGAATGCGATATCAAGAATGATGTTAAAAAAAGGGATGGGGATGACAAAAGAGAAAAGAAATGAACCCAAGAATTAGTGTGTGGGGTTTTTGTGTGTGTGTGTGTGTTGTGTTTACACATCGTTACACACACACACACAACACACACACACACCACCCCACACAACACCCCAAACAACACACACACCCACACAACAACACAAAGAAAATAAAATATAATATATATATTTTAAATATATTATATATATATACATCTCTAAATTATATATACATAATTATATTATATATATATAAAATTAAATTATATAATTATATATATATATAATATAAAATATATTATATATATATATTATATATATTATTATTATATATAAAAATAAAATAATATATAACAATACAAACTTTAAGGAAAAACAAAAATAAAAAAATATATAATAACAGAGAGAAAAATAAAAAATGAATCAAGAATATACATATATAAAAAAGGAATAGACACGAAAAAAAGGCAAACGGGAATTACGAAATAAAATGAAACAAAGCGATACATTTCGATCTCGAACTTCGCGCAGGTGGAACAGGAGGGGGAAGGGGGGAGGGGGAGGGGGAGAATGGGAGAGAGGGAATGGAAGTGGTGGGGAGGGGAAGGGAGGGGGGAGAGGGGAGGGGAAGGGAAGGGAGGGGGGAGGGAGGGAGAAAGGGGGAGAGAGAGACAGAAAGAAAGGGAGAGGGGAAAGGGGGAAAAAGAAAAAAGAGAGAGAGAAGAGAGGAGAGGGGGGGAAAGAGAGAGAAGAGAAGGAGAGAGAGAAAAGAGAGAGAGAGAGGGGAAGAGATAGGAGGAGAGGAGAGAGAAGGTGAGAGAGAGAGAGAGAGGAAGGGAGAGGAGAGAGGAAGAGAGAGAAGAAGAGAGAGGAGAAAAGGGGAAAGGAGAGAGAAGAGAGAGAGAAAGGAGAAGAAGAAAAAAAGGGAGAGAGAGGAGAGAGAGAGAAAGGGGAGAGAGGAGAGAGGGGAAAGGGAAAAGAAAAGAGGAAGAGAGAGGAAGAGAGAGAAGACAAAGGGGGAAGAGAAAAGGGAGGAGAGGAGAGAGGGAAAAGGGGGAGAGAGAGGCGAGAGAGAGAGGAAGGGAGAGAGGAGGGAAAAAGGGTTTGGGGAGAAGAGAGAGAGAGGAGAGAAGAGAGGAGAAGAGAGAAAAAGGAGAGAGGGAGAGAGGGGAGAGAGAAGGGGAGAGGGGAAAAGAAAAGGGGAAGGGGGGGGGGGGGAAGGGGGAAGGGGGGGGGGGAAAAAGGAGGAGAGAGAGGAGAGGAAAAAAAAAGGGGGGGGGGAAAAAGGGGGAGAAGAGAGGAAAAGGAAAGAAAAGGAAAAGGAGAGAGAAGAGAAGAGGGGAAGAAAAGAGGAAAAAGGAAAAAGGGAGGAAGAGGGAAGGAAAAAAAAATAAAAAAAAGGGGGGAAAAGGGGAAAGAGAAAAAAGGAAGGGAAAAGGGGAAAGAGGAAGGGGGGGGGAAAAAAAAGGGGGGGAAAAGGGGGGGGAAAAAAAAAAAAGGGGGGGGGGAAAAAAAAAAAGGGGGGGGAAAAAGGGAAAAAAAAAAAATTTTGATGTAAAAATATGAGTCCATTTGATAAGGAGATGACGCAATGGACAGCCGTGAGGGGAAAGCACCATAGCCTCGCCTCGCCTTTCTCTGCTCTCCTCTCCTCGCCTCGCTACGTCGCCTGCCCCCTTCCTACTTCCTTCCTCATTGTCCCCTTTCCTCGCTCCCCTCACTTCCTTGTTTTGTTTCCCCTCTCCCCCCCCCGTCTCTCCTTCCTCGCCTTTATGTTTTTTTATTCCCTTTTCTTCTCTTCTCTCTCTCTCTTCTTTTCTTTCTCTCTCTCTCTCTCTCTCTCTTCTCTCTCTTTTCTCTCTCTCTTCCTCCTTCTCTCTCTCTCTTTATCTTTCTCTTTTTTCTCTCTTTCTCTTTTCCTCTTTCTTTCTCTTTTTTTTCTCTCTCTCTTTCTCTTCTTTTCTCTTTTTTTTCCCATTCTCTTTTCTCTTCCTCTCTCCTCTCTCCCCCTCTCCCCTCTCTCTCTCTCTCTCTCTCTCTCTCTCTCTCTTCTCTCTCATTCCTTTCTCTCTCTCTCTCTCCTCTTCTCTCTGTCTCTTCTCTCTCTTCACTGTCTCTCTCTCTCTTCTCTTTCTCTCTCTCTCTCTCTCCTCTCTCTCTTTTTGCTTCGCAATGTTATACATAACAACCAAAAAAACAATTAAAAAAAAAACAAAAGATAAACGAACAAAACAAAGCGAAAAAACAAAAAAAGTAAATAAGAAATAAACAAGCCGGGGGACCCGAATACATCCGACTAATGAATAATAACAGCGAAATGTGCCTCGAGTAGACTTAAAGCGTACGAAAAAAATGCAGTATCCTGAGGGGGAGGAGGGGGGGGGGAGTGGGGGGGAAGGAGGGGGAGGAGGAGGTGGGGGAAGGAGGGAGGGAGGAGGTGGGGAAGGAGGGGGGGAGGTGTAGGGGTAGGAGGAGGAGGAGGGGGGAGGGTGGGAGAGGGGGGAGGGGAGGGGTAGGGGGAGTGGGAGGGGTAGGGGGGGGGAGGGGGCAAAAGGGAAAAGGGGAGGGGGGGGAGGAGGGGAGGGGGAAGGAGGGAGAGGGGGGGGGTTTGGAGGGGGTAGGGGGGGGGAGGAGGGAGGGAGGATCGGGAGAAAAAGGAAATAGGAGAGAGACCAAAGGAAAAAAAGAGAGGAAAAAAGGGGGGATGGAGGGGGGGAAAGGGAGGGAAGAGGACTGAGGAGAAGGAGCAGAAGCAGGAGGAGGAGGAGGAAGAGAAGGAGGAATGTGGGGCTGAGAGAAAAAAACGAGAGAAAAATTGGTACAATCGGAAGGGAGGATATGAAAAAGGGAAAATGAGTTCCCCGATATTAAGGGAAAAGCTTTCCCTGGGAGAGGGAAAGGTTTAGATAGTTTAGATTTTTAGATGGTTGGGCGGGGATAGGGGGAAAAGTGTACAGGTATCTTAGGGGGTTAGGGGATGGTTTAGAGGGAGATTGGGGGGTTTGGGAGGTAGAGGGGATTTGGGGGTCGTTGGGGTTTTAAAGGGGGATGGTTTGATGGTTAGTTTGTCTTGGGTTTGGTTAAAAAGAGGCGATTTTTTGTGGCTAGGGGGGCGTTAGATGGAGGGATCTATCTGTCGTCAGTCTTTTTTTCTGTTTGTCTGTCCATATTTGTCTGTCTGTCTGCCTGTCTTGCTTGTCTGTATGTCTCTCACCTGTCTGTCTGTCTGTCTGTCTGTCTGTCTGTCTGTCTGTCTGTCTGTCTGTCTGTCTGTCTGTCTGTCTGTCTGTCTGCCTGCCTGTCTGCCTGCTTGCCTCTCTCTCTCTCTGTCTTTCTTGCTTTATCTCTCTTTCTATCATTCTTTATCTCACTATCTCTCCCTCTCCCTCCTCCTCCTTACTTTACGCTCTTAACCCCTTTCCCTCCCCCCCCCCCCCCCGAGCGTGGGTAGCCTGGCTTTGCGCACGTAGTCCCACTGAAGACAAGGGGGGGGGGGGAGTTACAAGATAGAAAAAATAAAACACAAATAAAAAAGACGAAAAAAAAAGAAAAAAAGAAAGCAGAAAATGGTGAAAAAGTGAGAGAATTTTAAGAGCAAAATAAGAGAGAAAATGATAATAAGGATAGATTAAAAGAGCGAGGGATACGAGGAGTAAAATAAAGACGAGAATAAAGAGTGTAAGTAAAAAAGTAAAAAAAAGAGAAAAAAAGAAAAAATAATAAAATAGAGGAAAATTGAATGAGTGAAATATAAGAGTAAAATGAAGGACAGAGTAATGAAATAGATAAATAAATAAATAAATAAATAAATATAAAATAATAAAGAAAGAACAAAATAGAACCTGAACCAAGAGCAAATCCCAAGAGCCAGTTCCAGCGAATTCGAAGATTCCAAAAACGAACAGAGAATTCGAAGATTCCAAAAACGAACAGAGAATTCGAAGATTCCAAAAACGAGCAGCCAATTCCAAGATTCCAAAACGAGCAGCACATTCCCCCATCGCGAACCGAGAGCGAATTGCAAGAGCCAAGAGCCAGGAGTCGAGCGCCAAATGACACCCGACAAGCGCATTGCAGAGCACCTGTACCCCCCCCGCCCCCCCGGTGCAACCCGAGCGCAGCGCCGGAGACTTCGGCCGAGCCACCTGCTGTCTCGCTCGCCGCCTTCGCCCGTCGGCCTCTGCCTATTATTAGTGCTGTTATTATAATTATTATTATTATTATTTATTTATTTATTATTTATTTATTGTCTTTGATTTCTTTTTCTTTTTTTCTTTTTTTTTTAGTTTTCTTTTTTCCTTTTTTCTTTTTCTTTTTCTTCTATTTTCTTTGTCTTCTTCTACTTCTTCTTCTTCTTCGGACTCCACTTTTCCTTCATCTTTTTGTTTTTACTTCCCTTGGGTCGTATTTTTTCTCTTTATCTTTCATTCGCTTCTTTTGCTCTTTTTTTTGTATTTTCTCCTTTATTTTTGCTTCACCTTTCCTTTCTTCTTTTCTTCTTCGGCTTCTTCTGTTTCAGCTTCTCCTTTTTAATTTCTTCTTCGTCTTCCTCTTCTTTTTCCCTCCTATCCCTCTCCTCCTTCGTCAATCTTATTCCTCTTTTCATCTCCTCCTTCTGTTTCTTCCTTTCAATTATCATTATTCCCCTTCTTCTTAAATATATTATTATTATTCCCTCTATCCCTCCTTCTCTTTCTACAACATTTTATCCCCTTTTCATCCCTTCCTTCCGTTTTCTTCTTTTTCCTCTCAATTATTATTCCTCTTCTTCCTACCCTCCTTCTCTTCATCTCCTCTTCTTCCGTTTTTCTTCTTCTTCCTTTCATATTATTTTTCCTCTTCTTCTTCCTATCCCTCCTTCTCTTTCTACATTTTATTCTCCTTCTTCATCTCCTTTTCTTCCCATCCGCCAGGAGTATCGAGGTGGGGCCAAGGAGGAAGAAAAACGGAGCAAAAACAAATGAGAAACGGTGCGAGAGACGATAGAGAGAGATGATGACGAAGAAAAAGATAGAAAAAAAAAGAGGGAGAGGGGAGGAGGAGGAGGGGGGGAAGGGAGGGAGCGATAAATAAAGAGGAGAAAGAAAGGGTGTAATATCAGCTGTTGGCACACTGCAAGACTGAAGGACAACGATCGAAAAAGAAGCTTATCTGCGAAGGCTGCGTGAGCGAGCGGCCGTTGCAGGGAGGATGGGAGACGGAGGAGGAGGAGGAGAAGGAGGAAAAGGGGGGGGAGGAGGAGGAGGAGGAGGAAAAGAAGGAGAAGGAGGAAAAGGAGGGGGGAGGGGGAGGGGGAGGGGAGGGGAGGAGGAGGAGGAGGAGGAGGAGGAGGAGGAGGGGTAGGAGGAGGAGGAAGAATAATAATAATAATAAGAAGAAGAAGAGGAGGAGGAGAAGGAGGATTTGGGCGAAGGGTGGGGAGGGGAGAAGAGGACAGAAGGAAAGGGAAAGAGAGAAAGAGGGAGAAAGGAGAAGAGGGGATGTGATGACAGGGGAGAGAAAAAATAGAGATAGATAGATAGAAGATAAATAAACAGGGAAGGAGGGAGAGAGGCAGTGGAGAAGGAAAGGGGGGGGAGGGGATTATAGTGGGTGGAGAGGGAAAAAAATGATAGATTGAAGCGGAAGGAGAGGAGGAAAAGAAAAAGGGGGGGAGGGGGGGA
>NC_051396.1:45309663-45312163 GCF_015228065.2 Penaeus monodon
TCTCTCTCTCTCTCTCTCTCTCTCTCTCTCCTCTCTCTCTCTTTTGCTTTCGCAATGTTATACATAACAATCCAAAAAACAAATTAAAACAAACAAAAGATAAACGAACAAACAAATGACGAACAAACAAAACAAGTAAATAAGTAAGATAAACAAGCCAGGGACCCGAACTACATCCGACTTGAATGACATAATAACAGCGAAATTGTGTCCTCGAGTATGACTTAAAGCGTACGATAAAATGCAGTCATCCTTGAGGGCGGAGGAGGAGGGGGGAGGGGGAGGAAGGAGGGGGAGGAGGAGGTGGAGGAAGGAGGGGGAGGAGGAGGTGGAGGAAGGGGGAGGAGGAGGTGGAGGAAGGAGGTGGAGGAGGAGGTGGAGGAAGGAGGGGGGGAGGTGGAGGGGTAGGAGGAGGAGGAGGAGGAAGGAGGGAGAGGGGGGAGGTGGAGGAGGTAGGAGGAGTAGGAGGGGTAGGAGGGGGGAGGAGGCAGAAGGAAAAGGAGGAGGAGGGGGGAGAGGGAGGATCGGGAGAAAGGAATAGGAGAGAGATCCGAAGGAAAAAGAGGAGGAGAAAGGGGATGGAGGGAGGAAGGAAGAGGAAGAGAGACATGAGAAGAAGGAGCAGAAGCAGGAGGAGGAGGAGGAAGAGAAGGAGGAATGTGAGGCTGAGAGAGAAACGAGAGAGAAATTGAGTACAATCTGGAAGGAGGATATGACAAAGTGAATGATGTTCCCCGATAGTTGAGGGAAGCTTTGCCTGGTGAGAGGGAAATGGTTAGGTAGCTTAGATGTTAGATGGTTGGGCGGGGATAGCGGGAAAGTGTACAGGTATCTTAGGTGGTTAGGGGATGGTTGGAGGGAGATTAGGTGGCTAGGGGATGGTTAGAGAGAGATTAGGTGGCTAGGGGATGGTTAGAGGGAGATTAGGTGGCTAGGGGATGGTTAGAGGGAGATTAGGTGGCTAGGGGATGGTTAGAGGGAGATTCGGGGATCGTTAGGTGGTTAAAGGGAGATGGTTAGATGGTTAGTTAGTGCTTGGGTTGGTTAAAATGAGGCGGTTAAATGGTTAGATGGCTAGGGGATCGTTAGATAGTTAGAGGGAGGTTAGGTGGTTGGAGGAAGGTTAGAATATTGTTAGAAGGTGGTTAGATAGTTAAAGGGAGTGGTTACAGAAAGCTATGATGTTCTTTGTGAGTGGAGGAGTGAGAGAGAGAGAGAGAGAGAGAGAGAGAGAGAGAGAGAGAGAGAGAGAGAGAGAGAGAGAGAGAGAGAGAGAGAGAGAGAGAGAGAGAGAGAGAGAGAGAGAGAGAGAGATGCATGTGTAAGTGTGTGTATGTATATACGATTATAAGTGTCCATATGTGTACATACTTCGTCATGATCATTCACCTGAAACGTATTACACACGGTATATCGCCCCCCCCCCTCTCGCCCTACCCCAATTTTCAAATATAGAAAATCACATAAAAAAAATAAAAAATAAATAAACGTAGCCTCCATCAGTTCTGTTATTTTCATATTGCAAGGCGCTCAATTGCAGGGGATTTCAGTTAGTTGTATCGCCAGTTTGTTAAGGTTTCGGGAAAGACGGAAAGAATGAGTGATGAAGGAGGGAGGGAGGAGAGAGGGAGGGAAGGAGTGAAGGCGGGAGGGAGAGAAAAAGAGGAGGGAGGGAAAGACAGACAGAGAGAGAGAGAGAGAGAGAGAGAGAGAGAGAGAGAGAGAGAGAGAGAGAGAGAGGAGAGAGAGAGAGAGAGAGAGAGAGAGAGAGAGAGAGAGAGCGAGCGAGCGAGAGAGAGAGAGAGAGAGAGAGAGAGAGAGAGAGAGAAAGAGATTAACCAGATAAAAACAAAACAAAGCATTAGCAGAGAGACAGACACACACACACACACACACACACACACACCACACACACACACACACACACACACCACACACACACACACGCCACAACACACACACACACACACACACAACACACACACACACACACGCACACACACACACACACACACACACACACACACACACACACACACACACACACACACACACACACACACACACACGCACACACACAGATTAACCAGATGAAAACAAAGCAAAGCATTAGCACTTCCCAAGTCATTCCGGCTGTCAAGGAGGGAACGACACCTGCCTGGCTGTCACACTCGCCAGGCGGGATTGGCATATGTCTAGCCTACTTTTGGTCATGACTGTCTGGCTGTCTGTCTCTCATCTGTCTGTCAGCCCTTTGTCTGTTTGTCTGTCCATATTTGTCTGTCTGTCTGCCTGTCTTGCTTGTCTGTATGTCTCTCACCTGTCTGTCTGTCTGTCTGTCTGTCTGTCTGTCTGTCTGTCTGTCTGTCTGTCTGTCTGTCTGTCTGTCTGTCTGTCTGTCTGTCTATCTGCCTGCCTGCCTGTCTGCCTGCTTGTCTCTCTCTCTCTCTGTCTTTCTTGCTTTATCTCTCTTTCTATCATTCTTTATCTCACTATCTCT
>NC_051396.1:45317163-45319663 GCF_015228065.2 Penaeus monodon
AAATAACAAAGGGGGGAAAGAAAAAGGGAGAAGGATAGAAAGAAAAACAGATAAAGAGAGAAAGAGACGAGGAGAGAAAAAGAGAAGAACGAAGGAATATAAAGAGAAAGAGGAAAAGAAAGAAGGAACCAGGAGAGAAAGAAAGAACGACCAGACGACCAGAGGATAAAAAAGGGGAAAGAGAAAAAAGGAGAGAAAGAGAGATAATAGAAAAAAGGAAAGAGAGAAAGAGAGGAGACAAAATAAATAAGGAAGGAGAGAAAGAGAGGAGATAAAAGAAAATTGGAAGGAGAGAAAGAGAGGAGATGAAAGAAAAATGGAAGAAGGGAGAGAGAGAGGAGATAAAAGAAAAAAAGGAGAAAGAGAGGAGATGAAAGAAAAATGGAAGAAGGGAGAGAGAGAGGAGATGAAAGAAATGAGGAGGAGAAGGAGAGAGAGAGGAGCGCCAGAGAGTACTCCTCCGCCTAGTAACTAGGTCCTCGTCCCTTCGTGCGCATCTGTTGCCTGGCTCTTTGCAAGCCAATTCATCCTCTCGCCCGGTCATCTGCTCCTCTCGCTCGCTCTCGCTCTCTCTCGCTCGCTCTCTCGGTCGCTCTCGCTCTCGCTCGCTCTCTCTCGGTCGCTCTCGTTCGCTCGGTCTCTCTCTCGTTCGCTCTCTCTCTCGGTCGCTCTCTCTCTCGCTCTCTCTCTCTCTCTCTCTCTCTCTCTCTCGTTCGCTCTCTCTCTCGCTCTCTCTCGTTCGCTCTCTCGCTCGCTCTCTCTCTCGCTCGCTCTCTCTCTCTCTTATCATCTCTCTCTCTCTCATCATCTTTCCCCCCCCCCTCTCTCTCTCTCTCTCTCTCTCTCTCTCTCTCTCTCTCTCTCTCTCTCTCTCTCTCTCTCTCTCTCTCTCTCTCGCTCCTTCCTTGATGATGACCCGCTCTTGACCTGCGAGTTATATTATGATGATTAACATGAGTCAGTGACCCGAGGGCAGAAGGGAGGGAGGGGGGAGGGGGTTAGGGAGGAGGGGGAAAGGGAGGGAAGGAGAGAGGAAGGGAGGGTGGGGAGAAGAGCGAGAGAGAGGGAGGGAGGAAGGGAGAGTGGGGGAAAGGGAGGGAGGAAGAGAGGGTGGGAGAAAGGGAGGGAGGTATGAGGGAGGAAGGGCGATAGAGAGGGAGGGAAGGAGTAAGGGAGAGAAGGGGAGAGGGAGGAAGGATTGTGTATGACGGGGACGGGTAGGGGGGGTAGGGAGAAGGGAGAGGGAGGGCACCACAGAGGATAACAGACCCAGTGAAGTCGAACTGAATAAAACTAGATGGCACAGATAGCATCACGCAACTCCCCCCCCCCCCCTCCACCTCAAGACATTACGAGAGAGAGAGGAGAGAGAGAGAGAGAGAGAGAGAGAGAGAGAGAGAGAGAGAGAGAGAGAGAGAGAGAGAGAGACAGACAGACAGACAGAGAGACAGAGAGTGAAAGTTAGGGAGGGCGGGAGGAAGATAGGAGAGAGAGAGAGAAGAGAAGAGAAGAGAGAGAGAACGAGAGAGAATTAAAGAAGTTTGGGAATGTTTCAGCACAAGAGCGAAAAAAAAAAGAAAATAGTGACAACATAAAATAAAAATAATCAAAACGAACAAAACGAAAAGCGAAAAAAAACACATCACGACAATGAACAACAACAACAAAAAATAAATCATCCGAAAGCGACGAACAGACAATCAGAGGTGTTCGTATGCGTGCGCGCGTGTGTCCTGCGTCCGAACGGTGTCGCCGCGTCCCCCTCGACTAATCCCAGGTATGAGGTCGAATTGCAGCGTCGAATCCCTTTTTCTCGTCCGTTCCCCGCGGCCGGCGAGCGCTGACAACCGGATTACGCCGAGGAACTGCAGCCTCGACACTAAGAGCCATTACAGCAATAATAACAACCGTCGCTGATATTGTTACTACGAGGACAGCGAAATGAAACACCTCGGTTGCAACACTCCGCTAGCAAGATCATGCAACGCGAGAGAGTGCCAGGGAGACGACAGACGTAGAGAGAGACATCTGCATTGCCAAAGAAAGAAAGAAAAAAGGGATAATGCAAATAAATATAACACAAAGAAAACAGTTCTGAGTAGGAAAGTTTTTTCCCCTTGTCATCCAGTCTGCTGGTGAGGCACCTGTAACGAGGATGATGAATTACTCTGTCACATTACACTCCCTCTCCCTCCCCTCCCTTTCTTCCCTCTCTCGCCTCCTTCCTTCCCTCCCTCCATCCCTCCTTCATTCTATTCTTTCCCTCCCTCGTGTCCTTCCTTCCTCTTTCCTTCCCTCCCTCCGCCTACCCGCCGGCCTACAGCGCCACACCTGTGCCCCTCAGGGACAGGCCAAGGGCAGGCCTGGCCAGGCACTCGAGGCCGGGCAGAGGGAGGGTGCCAGGAGGGGGAGGGAGACCCAGCCGGGGGGGGCAGGGGGGAAGGGGGGAGCGAAGCGATCGTATGTATTGCTTGTGGCCATTTTTTCCCTCTTGTAGCAG
>NC_051396.1:45327163-45332163 GCF_015228065.2 Penaeus monodon
TAGTAGTTGTTGTTGCAATATTAATAGTAATAGTGATGATTACACTAATACTAATACTAGTAATAATACTAATAATAACGACAATAATAATAATAATAATAATAATAATAATAATAATAACAATAATAATAATAATAATAATAATAAAAAAAAAAAATAATAATAATAATAATGATAATAATGATAATGATTAAAAAAATCAAAACAAAACGACGCAAAAACAGAAAAAGGAGAAGAAAAACAAAGAAAGGGGAAAGGAAGGTCAGTGCCAGCGTGCCCACAGCAGTGTCATGCCCAGTGAGTGCCAGGGTGGCATTCCGATGTAAGGTATGACGAAAACAGAAGGCTGGGGGGAAGTGGGGGGGGGGGGGGTGGGGAAGAGGGTGAGGATGACCGTATAAGGGTGAAGGGTGAAGGGTGAGATAAGAGAAGAGAGGAAAAAAAGAGGGAGAAGGAGGAGGGAGGGTGAAGATAAGAGGGGAGGGAGGGAGGAAGAGGGAGCGTGGAGATAAGGGGGGGGGAGGGTGGAGAAGGGGAGAAAGAAGAGAAGGGAGGAGGGGGAAGAGGATGAGACCATAAACCATAAGAACCAGAAAAAGAACAGGCAACAAAGAGAGAGAGAGAGAGAGAGGAAGAGGGAAAGAGGGGGAGAGGGAGAAAGAGAGAGAAGGGGAGAGGGGGGGGAGGAAGGGAGAGAGAGAAGAGAAAGAGAGAGAGAGAGGGAAAAGAGAGAGAGGGAGAGAGAGAGAGAGAGAGAGAGAGAGAGAGAGAAGAGAGAGAGAGAAAAGAGAGAGAGGAAAGAAGGGAAAGACGAGAGATGAGAGAGAGAGAGAGAGAAAGAAGAGAGAGAAGATTGATTTGAGAAAGAGAGAGAAAGAGAGAGAGAGAGAGAGAGAGAGAGAGAGAGAGAGAGAGAAGGAAGGGAAACTGTAAACGAAAACAGAGAGAAGAAACAGAAGAAACAGGAGGAGAGAGAGAGAGGAGAAGAAAATTATAAGAAAGAGAGAAATGAGAATGGATAAAGGGAGGTTCAAAGAGACATAGAAGAAATGGATAAAAAAAAAAGAAAAATGAGAAAAAATGAAAGTATTTCATAATTTATTAACCAAATTATGATTATGATGTATATAAGAATAACAATACGCTGTCATAATAATTGCAATTGCAATATTATCACTAGGAAATACGACAATTAATAATAACAATGATTATAATGGTAAGAAATAATGATAATGGCAGTGATAATGATATCTATAGTGATAAAGATAATGTATAATAATATAATAACAATAATAGTAATAATAATGAAAACAATAATGATATTAATAATAATAATTGTAATAACAACAATGGTAATAATAATGATAATGCTGATATTGATAATAATATAATAAAAATAATGATAGCAATGATATAATGATAAAATAAAATAAAAATAATAAAAATGATAATGATAATAAAATTTATAAAAATAATAAAATAATAATTATTATTATTATTATTATTTTTATCATTATTATTATTCTATTATTATTTTATTAAAAATGATTTTAATAATAATAATAATAATAATAATAATAATAATAACAACAACAACAGCAACAAAGATCACAATTATAATAATACCAATAATAATAATATAATAATGGTGAGCCGGAGGTTGATAATGATGATAACAAAACGCAACAATGACATGTTACGCAAAAAAAAGAAAAAAAAAAAAAATTTCCTGTTTCTTTAGAGACAGTTGGATGTCGACTGGCAATTTTTAGGACAAAGAAACATAAAAAATGAAGAGTTTTTTTTTAACCAAATAGAAAGAGAAGGGGGGAGAGAGAGAGAGAGAGAGAGACAGAGAGAGAGAGGGGGAGAGAGGGTAGGGAAGAGAGAGAGAAGGGGGGGGAGGGAGAGAAGAGAGAAGAAGAGGGATGAAAAAAAAAGAAAAAAAAGAAGAAAAAAGGGGGGAGAAAAGGGGGGAGATGGGGAAGAGGGAAAGAGAAGGAAAGGGGGAAAAAAAAGGAAGGGTGAGAGGAGAGAGGGGGAGAGAGGAGGGAAGGAGGAGAGGGGGGAGGAGAGAGAGAGGAGGAAAGGGGAAAGGGGGGGAGGGGAGAGGAGAGAGAGAGATGAAAGAGAGAATTTGGGGGAGGGGAAAGGGGTGAGAGGGGAGAGAGAAGAGAAAGAGAAAAAGAAAAGAGAAAGGAGAGTTGGGGGAAGAAAGAAAGGAAAAGAGAGAGAGAGAGAGAGAGAGGAGAGAAGAAGAGAAAGAAGAAGAGAGAAGAGAGAAGAGAAAAAGAGAAGAGGAAAGGGGAAAAAGAAAAAATTTAAGCCAAAAAGAGAGAGGAGGAAGGGGGGAAAGGGGGAAGGGGGGGGGAGGGGGGAGAGAGAGGAAGGAGGGAAAGAAAAGAGAGGAGAGAGGAGGAGGAATGGACGGGAGAGAGGTGAGGAGAGAGAAGAGAGGGGAAGGGGAACGGAGGAAGGGGAGGAAAGGGAAAGAAAAGAGAGGAAAAAAGGGAAGGGGGGGGGGGAAGGGAGGGGACGAGAGGGAGAGAGAGGGGAGAGGAGGGGGAGGGGAGGGAGAGAGAGAGAGGAGAGAGAGAGAAGACGGGGAGAGAGGAGAGGGGAGGGGGGAAACCCGGGGAGAGAGGGGAAAAGGGGGGGAAAGGGGGAAAAAAGGGGGGAAAAAAAGAGAGAGGAAAAAAGAGAAAGGGGGAGAGGGAGGAGAAAAAGTTGGAAAAAAAAACAAAGAAGCCAGACAGAGAGCGCTTTGGGAAAAACGGGAAAAGGGGAAATAAAAAGGAAGAGGGGGGTGACGAGAGAGAAGGAGGAAATGTTAGAGGAAGAAGGGGGGAAATTTGGGGGAAATAGGGGGTGTAAGAGGGGCCCTATGTATATGGAAAAGGGGCAGGAGGGGAAATGGCAGGGGATAAAAAAATTTAGAATAAAAGATTTAAAAAAAAAAAAAATATTTTAAAATAAAATTTTAAAAAAGGGGAGAGAGAGGGAAAGACGAGAGAAGAGAAAGAGGAGACAGAGAGAAGAGGAGAGAGGAATAAAAAATAATAATATAAAAATATAATTTTAAAAATAAAAAGGATATATAATTAAGGGGAAAAAAAAAAAAAAAAAAAAAAAAAAAAAAAAAAAAACTTAATATTGGGGGAAAGAAATTGAAAATTAAAGGAAAAAAAAAAACTAATTTAATATATAAAAAAAAAAAAAAAAAAAAAAAAAAAAAAAAAAAAAAAAAAAAAACCCAAAAAAAAAAAAAAAAAAAAAAAAAAAAAAAAAAAAAAAAAAAAAAAAAAAAAAAAAAAAAAAAAAAAATGACCCCTCCTAAAAAAAAAAATTCGGGAGACGATGACGAAAAAAAATTTAAAAAAAAAAAAATAAAACGGGAGGAAAAAAAAAAAAAAAAATTTCTGGAATTTTCTGACTCATAAAAAAAAAATATTGGGAGTGCAAAAAAAAAAAAAAAAAGGGAAAAAAAAAAAAAAAAAAACGAAAAAAAAAAAAAAAAAAAAAAAAAAAAAAAAAAAAAAAAAAAAAAAAAAAAAACTTTTTAAAAACAAAAAAAAAAAAAAAAAGATTCTAGACTTGACTACTAAAGAAAAAAAAAAAGAAAAAAATACCTAAAAAAAAATGACTTTAAGACTCCCCTGTAACTGAAAAAAAATCGGGAAAAATGAAAAAAAAAATTTTTTAAGATGATGATAAACTGACTGGAAAAAAAAAAAAAAATAAAGGAAAAAAAAAAAAAAAAAAAAAAAAAAAAAAATACTTTTATAAAAAAAATATTTAAAAAAAACTGGGGATTGAATAAAAAAAAACGGGGGAAAACAGTCTGCTGAGTCAATTAATTTTTGAGGATACTGACTGAAAAAAAATTAAAAGAAAATTAAAGATAAATTAAAATGGGAGACTGACTGACTGATACATACAGTAAACACACACTCCCATTCACACACTTAAGCATGTATATGTATGTATTACAGATGCATATATATAAAAATACATACATACAAATTATATATTATATATAATTTTATATATATATATATATTTAATATATATAATTATATATAAAAATAGGGTGTAATATGATGTGGTGCGGGGTGGGGTGTGTGGTGTGTGTGTTGTGTTTTGTTTTGGTGTGTGTGTGTTGTGGTTTTTTGTGTGTGGGTGTGGGGTTGTGTGTGTGTGTGTGTGTGTGGGTTTTGGTTGTGTGTGTGTGTGTGTGTGTGTGTGCGTGAGTGTGTTTTTGCTCTTTTACAAACACACTCACCACATCTCTCTATTTTTAAGCCTGCTATTTGTCTATCACTTCATCTATCTATATCTCACTTTCTATATATATCCTTTTACTCACATTTCTTCTCTCCTCACTCTAAGCTACCCTTCATAGTCTATTATTACGTCACAGAAAACACACACACACACACACTACACGCCCCAACACCACTTTAACATACACGACAATACAACACAAACACACAACACACACATACCCCAAAAACACCCAAAACGGCATACAGTACACACAAAACACACACAAACACACACACACACACACACACACACACCACACACACACACACACACACACACACACACCCCACACACACACACACACACAACACACACACACACAACCACACACACACACCCCACACCGAGAATACCCAATGACAGCATGGCGGAGTATTTTAAACAAGACTATAAATTTGGACCGAAGCATCTTCAATATTCCGAGTTGTGGTAGAGAGATAAGACGTTTTAAATTACGGTCTCCAACAGCTACGTCTTTTAACATAGCCGGGGGAAAACAGTGTCAAATCCCTCCCAGATGGTCGATGTTTAACGCAGAGAGAAAATGGAAGAGGGTGGGAAAAAAACGATTGATAATGATATACATAGAGAGAATGCCAGGATATATATATGCGGATATGGACATATATACACATATACACGTACTCACACACACACACACACACATATATATG
>NC_051396.1:45342163-45346109 GCF_015228065.2 Penaeus monodon
CGTACGTGTCTGCGTGGGCGTGCGTACGTGTCTGCGTGGGCGTGCGTACGTGTCTGCGTGGGCGTGCGTACGTGTCTGCGTGGGCGTGCGTACGTGTCTGCGTGGGCGTAGAAGATTTCTACTGTTAGTCCAGATTTCCTAATGTGACGTTTTTCCGTCCTTGGTGGGTCCGTTTGTGCGGGTGTGGGTGGGTGTGGGTGTGTGGGTGGGTGTTGGTGTGTAGAGGGTGTGTGGAGGGTGTGGATGGGTGTGGGTGGAGAGTGTGGATGGGTGTGGGTGGAGGGTGTGTGTGTGTGTGGGTGTGTGGGTGGGTGTGGGTGGAGGGGGTGTGGGTGTGGGTGTAGAGGGTGTGTTGGTGGCTGTGGGTGGGTACGTTTATGCGGGTGTGGGTGTGGTGGGTGTGGGTGTATGGGTGGGTGTGGGTGGAGGGGGGAAGGGTGTGTGTGAATGGGTGGGTATATGTGTGGGTGAATGTGGGTATATGGGTGAAGGTGTGGGTGGATATATGTGTAGTTGTGTCTATTTGGTGTGTGTGTGTGTGTGTGTGTGTGTGTGTGTGTGTTGTGTGTGTGTGTGTGTGTGTGTGTGTGTGTGTGTGTGTGTGTGTGTGTGTGTGTGTGTGTGTGTGGGCGGGTGCGTATGTGCAAATAGGTGTGGATAGACCGATGGAATAATAATACGTGAGTAATAAGGGAATAAGGGAATAAATAAAAAAAAAAAAAAAAAAAAAAAAAACGAAAAATGAAAGATGAAAAAAAAACTATGAATAAATAATCCCGAAAAAGTGAATGAAAATGAGATCGTGAATGTAAGTGTGAATAAATGAGTTTAAAATATGAGAAAAGAAGTGGTAAAAAAAAAATAAAAATAAAAAAATAAATAAATAAAAATAAAAATAAATGAAATAGTGAATAAATACGTGAATGAGATGAATAAATAAGTGATAGGTAAATTAATATATATAAAAAAATGAGTGAATGAGGTCATAAAACATTGAATAAACCAGACAGAGACAGAGTGTGTGAGTAAATAATCGAAAAAAAAAACATATGAATAAATAATGAATAAATGGGTGAGTGTGTGCGCGATCCTGCTTGAACTAGATCACGAATGCAGAATAAACACATAAAAAAGGACCAAAAGAAGAAGAAGAAGAAGAAGAAGAAGAAGAAGACGAAGAATGAAGAAATAAAAAAAAAAAAAAAGAAAAAAAACACCAACAATAATGTTTGTAGAAGGAACTGGTCAAATTTTCGTACAAATGCGACGTCATTTTGTTATCTAAGAGCTGGACTGAGGATTCTTATACTCTTGTGAAAGAGAGAGGGAGGAGAGAGAGAGAGAGAGAGAGAGGGAGAGGGAGAGGGAGAGGAGGAGAGAGAGAGAGAGAGAGAGAGAGGAGGGAGAGGAGAGGGAGAGAGAGAGAGAGATGAGAGAGAGAGAGAGAGAAGAGAGAGAGAGAGAGAGAGAGAGAGAGAGAGGGAGAGGGAGAGGGAGAGGGAGAGGGAGAGGGAGAGGGAGAGGGAGAGGGAGAGGGAGAGGGAGAGAGAGAGAGAATGAGAGAGAGAGAGAGAGAGAGAGAGGAGAGAGGGGGGGGGGAGACAGACAAATATACAGATAGACGAAACAGATGTAGACAGAGACAGACAGAAAAAAACAGACGAAGTAGAGACAGACAGACTGACAGACTGACAGACTGAGACTCAAGCCTTAGACTGTAAGACCACCTGAGCCCATAACACTGGACTTCTCTTCTCTTCTCTTCTCTTCTCTTCTCTTCTCTTCTCTTCTCTTCTCTTCTCTTCTCTTCTCTTCTCTTCTCTTTCTTTTCCATTCTCCCTCCTTCCCTTTCCTATATTTTTCCTTTATTTCCTTTCCTTCCCTTCCCTCCTTCCGATATATCTTCCCTCTTCTTTCTCTCTCACTTCCCTCTTTCCCTCTCCTCTCCCTTCTCCTCTTTTCCTTCTCTCTTCCTCCCACTCCTTTCTCTCTTCATTTAACTCCATTTTTCTCCTTTTCTCTTTCCTCTTCTCCATCACTCTTCCCTCTGCCTCTCTCTTTCTCTCTCCTCCCCTTTTTATTTGCTCCTACTCCTCTCTCTCTTCCCTTTTCCTTGTGCCCCCTCCTCCACTTTCCTCTTTCTCTTTCCTTTCCCACCCCTCTCCCTCTCCCCATCTCTCCTCCCTCCTCTCCTCCCTTTCCCCCTCCTTTTCTCCTCTCCTCTCTTTCCTCCTCCTTTTCTCCTCTCTTGCCTCCTTCCTCTCTCTCTCTCCTCTCCTTTCTTCCTCTCCTTCCTTTTTCCTCTCTTTACTCCTTCCTCCCTCTCTCTTCACCTCCCTTCCCCCCTCCTCCCCCTCCTTTCCTCCCCCTCCCCCTCCTCTCCTCCCTTTCCCTCCTCTCCTCTCCTCTCCTCCACTCCCCCCTCCTCTCCCTGGTCCCTCTTCTCCAAGTACAGCAAATAAAGATGACACGACGCCTTCGCAACCACAAACACGAATGAATTAACACATGTCGAAGGAGAAAATATGTGTACGATTTTTGTTCTTAAAAACCACGACATAAACATTTTATACATACGTACGAATGCACATATATATGTATATGGTATTTGTATTAATGTATATATATATTTTTTTTTTTTGTAAAACATTGTGAGTTCTTCAACTTACCTTGAAACTGTGCGTCGGACATCGAGCTGAAGGCGAGCATTTGCAAGACCAAGAGGCCAAGAGTCACCGTCCAGCTACGCCCACATGGAGGGTGGGCGCGAGTGCGGGCGGCCGAACATCGGTCGCTAAACGGCGGAGGAGCAGTCGGACGAGAGGCTTTAGGCCTGCATTGAGAGACAGTCGTAGGGCAAGAAACACCTGTTGTTGGCATCGTCCGAACATCTGTCACGTCACGAAAACTTTGAGTTCTCCCTGAAATTCCATTTTCATTGCGGGTAGAAAATGGGAAGCTCCCGTTGCCTTGGAGACGAACGCAAGAATCCTTCCGGCGAAGAGATGAGGTCGGGGATGAGGATGCCGAGGCCTCGCTGGCTCTCCTTCTCGAATGTTCTTGAGCGGCCGAGGAGAAAGGCTGGTCGAGGAGCCGGAGAGGGCTCGTCGTCGACGCCATCTTGAGGGCAACGTATGTGTGGTCTGTGGGGAGGAAAGAAACGCCACGTTAGGATAGAACCGGTGACTAAATAAGACGATGCTCATTTGTTCTTTAATTTTACGATTTAGGGATATATATTAAAGTCGTCCTTATACTTTAACCACCACTATTTTCATTGTTTTCATTACCATCATTGTGACTGTTTTCTGTTTCATCCTTATGATGATTATCATTATTTATCACTATCGCAGCCACATTCATTATTTTTTATCATTCTCTTTGTTATCATCTTCCCTCTCCCTCCCTTCAGCAGATATTCCTGAATTTAATGATCATTATTGAACATTATCATTATGATCCTATTCCTGTTCATTATGGTATTTTATCATCAATATCTTTATCATCATCATCCCTCTCCCTCCGCCTTCGGAATTTACTTATCATTATTAATCATTATCATCACTATCCTTTACCATTATTAACCATTATCTTCACCATCATCATTTATCATCTTATTATCATTCATCATAATCATCATTATCCCTATTGTATTCATCTAAATTCTTTATCATCACTCTCTTTATCATTATCATCCCACATGCGAAATTAACTTTATCTTATTTGTTTTATTTGTTTATCTATTCAATATGCATCATTTTCATCATTATCACATCACACTCTTTATCATTCATTATCATCCCTCTCTTTATCATCACCATCCCTTTTGCGGAATTAACATGTCTGTTTATTTATTCATTGTTTACCATTATCATCATTATCCTCATCACACTCTTCATCACTCATTCTCATGCCTCTCTTTATCATCACCATCCCTCATAAAACT
>NC_051396.1:45363709-45366209 GCF_015228065.2 Penaeus monodon
ATACATATATATAAATATATAGATAAATAGATAGTTATATAGAAAAATAGGTAGACAGATAGATGGATAAAGACAGATAGATGGATAGACAGATAGATAGATGAATATATAGAGATAGATAGACAGATAGATAGATGAATATATAGACAGATAGATAAATATATAGACAGATAGATGGATAGACAGATTGATAGATGAATACATAGACAGGCGGATAAACAGACAAACTGATAAATGGATAGACAGACGAATAGACAGACAAATGAATAAATGGAGAAATAAACAGACATACAGATGAATAGATAGATAGACAGATAGCTATAACTTCTGCCACGAGAGAGAGCGAATTTATCCGAACCCTGTTAAATTATATTTATCGTTAATTCCCTCGCTCTGCTTGTCATTATTTGCATCAATGATTCAGAACTTCACGACACGATGCGGGGTTTGGATGCGAACAGAATTTACAATATGTGAACAGGGTAGGGATAAAATGGTGGTGGTGGTTGATGGTTGGTGGTGGTGGTGGTGGTGGTGGTGGTGGTGGTGGTGGTGGTTGGTGGTGGTAGTGGTGGTGGAGGTGGTGGTGGTGGTGATTGGTGGTGGTGGTGGTGGTGGTTGGTGGTGGTGGTGGTGATTGTGATGATGATGATGATGATGATGATGATGATGATGATGATGATGATGATGATGATGATGATGGTGATGATAATTATAATAATAATAATATCAATAATAATAATAACATAATAATAACAATAACAACATATAGATACCCAAATATATATTAAACAACATATCGCGAACGTGTTTGATTTGAGCAGATATCTGAATACATGAAAAAAAAAATGTATGGACAACCACCGCTCTCTTTGATATATGAACAGGAATCAAAACAGACGAAAATAACAAGAAAACAGGTTTGAACAAAAGACACAGTAAGTTAATTTATTTGTTTACTGTTTAGTTCATTTGTTTAAGAAATGTCGATGCCTTGTAAGTATATATGAAGGTGTGTGTGTGTGTGTGTGTGTGTGTGTGTGTGTGTGTGTGTGTGTGTGTGTGTGTGTGTGTGTGTGTGTGTGTGTGTGTGTGTGTGTGTGTGTGTGTGTGTGTGTGTATTCGCGCGATCATGCGCATGTACATATGCGTATCCCTGTATGCGTATAGACTCGTATACCCATGCATGTACCGTACGCGTATATACACAACAACGCTTACGAATCAAGGAGATTCTCAGCGAAACCAAGACATCCACGCAGCATAAAGCTCTACAAAGCTTACTCATGCCCAGCATGTCTTACGACATGACACAGCCGCGGAAAGAAAGTCAGGAAGCGAGAGAGATATGAAAGAGAGTTGACCGTCCGCGCCCGACGTCGCCTGCTCGGCCTGTGAATTCCCAAGGCAGGAGACGCCACGGATAAGGATAAGGATAAGGATAAGGATGAGGATGATAGTGATAGTGGTAAGTGGTGGTGGTGAATGGTGGTGGTGGTGGTGGTGGTGGTGGTGAATGGTGGTGGTGGTGGTTTGGTGGTGTGGTGGTGGTGATGGTGGTGGTGATGGTGGTGGTGGTGTGGTGGTTATTATGATGATGATGATGGTGATACTACTACTACTACTACTAATAATAATAATAATAATAATTATAATAATAATAATAATAATAATAATAATAGCAATGATAGCGATAATGATAACGACGACTATAATGAAAATGATAATGCCGATTACAGATGGCGATTCAGGGTCACTCTCTGCCCTGTGGTTTCTGCCTTCGCCTCGCATTGAGACACACTCCTAATAAAGTTAATTTTACTTTGATTTTAGCTTTGACTTTTTGTCATCGACGTCAACTTTAACTCCGATGTTATTGACCTTTTAACTTTAACTAAAATATTTAAACTTTTTTTAAACTCTGACTTTGCATTTAACTTCGCTTTCGTTCGGATGCTGGTGATGACATGAGTGATTATGAGCCGTTGTGGTGATGTCGGGTGAACGATGACCACGAGGCGATGACATGAGTGAAAAATGATTCCTCGACGTGAGAGATATGAGTGACAGTGACAGACAGTGACAGTGACATGGTGTGACAGGAGTGACGCTGGTCTGCAGCGGTGATAAGGGCTGATGGCGTCACGAGATTAGGATCGAGATGGTTTGGCCTCCTTTGTGACGTCATGAGAATAGGACCGAGGTGGTTTGGCCTCCTTTGTGACGTCACGAATTTAGGACCGAGGTGGTTTGTCTTTTTTGTGACGTCACTAGTTTAGGACCGAGGTGGTTTGGCCTCCTTAGTGACGTCACGAGACGAGGACCGAGATGAGGTCACGTAAGAAAATAAGGAAGAGAAGGAGGATACGCGAACCTCGACGCCGTGGCTCTGGCGTGTGACAAAACAAAGAAATTACAATAAAGAAATGACAACAAGACGTTAAAAAGCTCCAGACTGTCACGCCTCATGACAGGTGACTGTCGGATCTGATGGCGCCGC
>NC_051396.1:45383709-45386209 GCF_015228065.2 Penaeus monodon
AGGCTACGAACCGTGACACCTTGACAATCCCTGTCACCTGAGGACCCGAATGTGCCTATCCCGGTCACTTGAAGGTGTAAATGCCTATCCCGGTCACCTGAAGGTCTAAGTGCCTATCCCGGTTATTTGAAGGCCTGTAAATGCCTATCCCGGTGACTTGAAGGTCTAAGTGCCTATCCCGGTTATTTGAAGGCCTGTAAATGCCTATCCCGGTCACTTTAAGGCCTGTAAATGTCTATCCCGGTCATTTGAAGGTCTAAGTGTCTATCCCGGTTATTTAAAGGTCTGAGTGTCTATCCCGATCGCTTGAAGGCCTGAATATGTCTACCCGAGTTGATTAAAGGCCTGGACGTAGCTATCCCACCCGAACCAGGCCTATCCCTCTCCCCCTCCCCCCCCCCCCACAGAACCCGCTGGTGCCCATCCCAGCTGACCCACGCCAGCGCACCGCCCCTGCCAACGCCCAGGAGAACCAGAGGGCCAGGCAACTCGGCAATATTGCAGGAGTGGAATTCTGTGTTGCTGTTGGCAGGGAACTGGGCGTGGTGGCTGTAAGGCGTGTGGGGGGGAGGGGGGAGGGGGGATAGGTAGTGGTGGTGGAAGGGGGTGGGTGGTGGAATGGTGATGGTGGCAGTGGTGGTGATGGTGTCAGAAGTGGTGGTGATGGTGATGGTGTTGGAGGTGAAAAGGTAAGAGTGATGGTGATGATAATGATGGTGGTAGTATAATGATGGTGACGAAAATAATGATACTGGAAGCAATAATCATGGGGATGATGATAGTGATGATGAAAGTGATAATGATAATATCGACAATGAATACTTGGAATAATGATGATGATGATGATGATGATGATGATGATGATATGATGATGATGATGATGATGATGATGATGATGATGATGATGATGATGATGATGATGATGATAACGATGGTAATAATAATAATAATAATAATAATAATAATAATAATAATAATAATAATAATAATAATAATAATAATAATAATAATAATAATAATCACACTAACCATGATATTAACAAAAACAACAAACACACCACCAACAAGAACAAGAACAGTAATTACATTAAAACCAATCAACATAATTAGATAAAATTCCTATCACATCCAAGATCATTAAAATTTTCATATCCATTAACATCTCCATCTCATTATCATTGTCATGCCTTTGTCATTGCCTTATATTTGATATATAGTTTGAAGAAAGTGAACAACGACAAGGGAGGAATAATGAGGATGAAGATAATGATGGTGATGATGATGGTGGTGGTGATGGTGATGTTGGTGTGATGGTGGGTGTTGGTGGTGGTGGTGGTGGTGGTCGTGGTGGTGTGATGGTGGTGATGGTGATGGTGGTGGTGGGGGTGATGGTGTGATGGTGGTGGTGGTATTGATGACGATGGTGATGGTGGTGATTGAGATGGAGATAGAGATGGAGATGTTAATGATTGTGTTTGTGAAAACGATGATGATGATGGTAATGATGATGGTAATAATGATAACGACGATAATTCAGTGATAATGACAATAACGACGGGGGATGAAAGTACGGCTAGCGAGGCTCAGCGAGAGGACAGGGCGCTCATAAACACGAAAGTCAAGGCACGCCGCGTAAAAACCGCTCTACAGAAGGAAGTTGAAAAGGCTCCCCGCGGACAAGGCCAGCAGTGCCGGCAGTCCTCGCAGGCGAAGCAGCACGGGGCAAGTGCCTCCGCGCAGCACCAGGCCACTTGTGCTTGGTGATGCAAGCAGAGACTGAAGCACCGCGCCGTGGAGTGGGTGGAGCGACGGGCGGATCGGGGCAGCTCGCTCGCGTGCGTCTATGGCGAGTTGAGGTCTCCCGTGCTCAATAATTGTCTTTTATGCTAATGGTTTTTACCTCGGACACTAATTGCTGTCTAATGCTTTAGCTCGGCAGCCCCGTTCCCGCCCAAGTGCCGAGGCGAGAGAGAGGCGGGAGCCCAGAACGCGGCGCGATATCTTGGTCGGGCTCTCGATCAACACCTGGGCACGACCCCCTTGCCAAACGCACGAGTCTTACCTGGAAACTTCAATTGTGGTCCGAGGAAGAGTGCTGGGCAGCCGACGGAGAACACCTGCACTATTCGAGCGATGTCATTGCGGAATGTTTCTCACCGAGGCTCCAGGTTGTCTCCAGGAGTGCGTCTGTAACCATACATTAGTCCACACACTCCCAGAGGGCTGGATCACCTTGTATGCACCTGTGAAGGCCACTTCGCTCATATTACGCCTTCTTCATAACCGAATCACAGTGCTAGGCAAACACTTTTCGGAAAAAGAGTTACATGGTTTGTAAGAAAAGGACCTCGAGACAATCACACGGACTGCTTACAGCAGCGCACACAGAGTGTGTGGAGAAGGTGCTCTCTCCACCAGCTCTCCCCGAAACTGACGACCTGCCAAGCTGTGCTGCCAGGACCTGCGGCCGTGAGCTGGCTACTCCACAACCCAGCTGACT
>NC_051396.1:45391209-45396209 GCF_015228065.2 Penaeus monodon
CTGTGTTTTGTATGGGTACTTTGGGAACAGGGTTGATCACTGTAAATAATAATTTTGATTTATTCCATTTGTGACAGTGGTATTCTTGGTGTGACTGGCTGTCTGTGTGTGTTTGTGAGGTTGTGATGATGTGACAGGTTGATGACTTGACGGTGTGATGATATGACAAAATAAAGTAGATGTCAGCAGTTACAGGACTTATATGACGCTGAAAGTATGAGATATCCATATGCTTTTAGTATACAGGTGAGAGAAAACATTATTGCAATGTCATGATATACTGTATGAGTCAGTATAATAAAACAAATAAACTATTTTCTGTTTAATCATCTTCACTCTTACTACTGTTATCATACTTATTATTAGAATGGTCATTAATGTAATTACTGTTATTATAACTGTTATTGTTATATATCACTATTATCACCCTTATCATAAAAATGTAATCTTTTTGACTGTTACTTCTACTATTACTGCTATTACTAATACTACTATCAGCATTATTATTCATATCATTATCATTGTTAATGTTATCATTAGTATCATTGCTATTAATATGATTTTATCATTACCATTATTTTCATCATTACTATTATTATCATTACTTTCATCACCACTATTATTATTATCATCCTTATTATTATCACTCTCATCATTATTATTGCTATCATTATCATCATCATTATCACTATCATTCTTATCAATGTTATTATTATCATTATTATTGTTCTTGTTATTGCTGTTATCATTTTTATTATTATTATTATCATATTCATCATTACTATTATAACCCTTATAACCATAATGTTATTGATTTTACTCTTATTATAATAATGGCAATGATAGTTATTAACAATATTATCATTATTATAATAATCATTACCATTACTATAATAATCATTGCCATTATTATAGTTGCTATTAACATTACTATCATCATCATCATAACCATCATGATCATAATTGTTATCATCGTCATCATCATCACTATATACCTTTATCATCAGTATCAATATCATCCTTCCGTCATCATAGTGAAAATATCTTTATCCTTCGGTCTTTCTCATCAAAGATATTGACATTATTATTAGAAGATCGTTACTATCTTTATCGTCATTATCATTATTATAATTAGAGTGATTATCATTGTAACGATTACAACCATTTCCATAATTTTATTCATTATAGTTATAAGTATAATTCTTTATTTTTAATTTAATTTTTTTTTCATGATTATGTAAGTAGACTAATGTTCGTTTTCGAAAATAGTATATTTTCCGATTATTTGTTAGTTACTGTTACCTATTGTTATTTATTTTCATTTATTGTTATTTTTCTTCAATTATACTTATCTTTAATGTATTTGACAGGTTATTGGCGATGATAATTTGATGAATAACAGCCTTGCAATTATGATTATTTGAAATTTAATTATTTTACTCAGCTAGATTCCATTTCATTAGTCATTGACAATATCCTAAGAAAATGAGTATATAATATTATTTATTTTGTCGTCATTGCCATTACAAACAATGTATCATTTGATTTGTATTTATTTTTCATGTAAATTTCAAGATAATTCTTATCTCTATTGCAGAAATTATCATCATCGTAAGTATCATTGCAATCATTATCATCACCATCACTGGAATGATCCGTCACCATCACCGTCACCGCTATCAACTACAGTATCATCATTTATACTTTTATTCACACATTTCTCTCTTAATCTAGGTTGAATTACTTCTCCTCTCCCGCCATCCTCCCTTCGCCTCTCGATCAGGTGCGGACGCGAAGGTCACAAGCCTCCGAAGAATGATTAAAATGTCTACAATATGGCGCTGAAAGGTGAATTTGGCGGGGACTACGTGCACAAAGAAAATTGAGATTCTTAAGCGAGACAAAACGCGTCCATGATTCAATTACGAACGCGTGTGTGTTCTGTTTATTAAATGTAAGGCGGTTTGTAAATCCCCGAGGTTTATGGGTTTGGAGAATGTAAGAGTTGAATTGAAAATGGAGGAAATGGGCGGAGTTACCACTTTTGTTTTAGAAAGGTGATTGCGTCATGTCGATTTATGTCACAGTTCTTTTGTTTCTCTTCGCTTATCCTTCTTAATCGTACTTCCTTCTCGTGATTCTGTTTCGAGTTGTTAATTCAATAATAACGGACGGAGATTCTGAAACATTTGCTTCCGCCTTTGTCAATAACAAAAAAAATATAACCTTCACAGGGGAAATCTACGGCAACAGAACGCCAAGTTCCATCGACCAAGAATATTACAAATTTCGTCACAAAAGGGAAGCATTTAAATCAACCACTCTTCACTATATAAAGAAAAACAAGAAATATTAAAATAACAAATAAGTTCCATTATCAAACAGCAAGAGAGAAAGAGAAAGAGAGAGAGAGAGAGAGAGAGAGAGAGAGAAACAGAGACTGAGACAGAGAGCAAGAGAAAGAGAAACAGAGACAGAGACAGAGAAAAAACAAAGAAAAACAGAGAGAGAAAAAAAAGACAGAAAAAAAAACAGAGACAGAAACAAACAAACAAACAAAGGAAAGAGTCACACACACAAAAAAAAAAACGTCAAACATATGAACCCCCAAAGAACAAAAAAAACGTTTAGTAGAATCAATTAAAGAATCACATTCTGGGATTAAAGACACAGAGGGGAAATTAGACCAAATAATGAGAACGAACGTAAAAAAAAAGGAGGCCTTTGAACCCGACGTATTTTTTTTTTTTTTCATCATTTTTTTTTTTAAAGGAGGACTTGTGTTCTAATTACTGCAAGGAGCACTAATTATAATAATTAGGATTTATATGAAAGGATAAGGAAGTCGGAGCTGTATTTGTTATGTCTCTCTGATAGACAGATAGATAGATGATCAGGTATTCGGGAAAACGAGAGAATGGTGTGATGGAAATGCTGGTGTATATATATACATACATATATATATATTTGTGAATATATGTGAATATATATATATATATATATATATATATATATATATATAATACATATATATATTTGTGAATATATATATATATATTATATATCATCTATATATAATATATATATATATATATATATATATATACATCATATATATATATATATATATATATAATAATATATATATATATATATATATATATATTATATATATTATATATAATATATATATATAATATTAATTATATATAAAGAGAGAGGGAGAGAGAGAGAGAGAAGAAAAGAAGAGAAGAGAAGAGAAGCGAAAGAAAAAGAAAGACAGATAAAGACAGACACAGAGAAAGAGAAGGAGAGAGAAAGTAAGATAAACAGACACGCACGCACGCACACGCAAACACACACGCGCCAGTCCAGCAATGTATCCATCTGGTTTTCTGAAAATGAGGCAGGATCTCAGCGCCATCTTTCATAGTAAGAGAAAGATTCACAAAAGTCTTACTGGCGAATTTCAGAGAACGAATGTAACTTAGAACACATCGATCATCTTATATGAACAAGGAAATTATAATAAGTACTTGAATTTGAAGAAAAGAAGAGAAAAAAAAGAAATAGCGTTCTCTCTCTCTCTCTCTCTCTCTCTCTCTCTCTCTCTCTCTCTCTCTCTCTCTCTCTCTCTTTTATTCGGTTGTGTGTCTTATCACTGATTTATTTTGATACTTTCTTCCTTTTATTGTATGATTCTTGTATATATTTTCATTCATCTGAAATAGACTTTTATCAGATGACATTATACAAAGAAATATCATATATCATTGAATTTTGTTACGAAAGGAAATAATTTACATTAATCAAGGCAATAAATAATACAAAAACAACTTTTATTAAGAAATAACAAAAAAAATACAAAACATTTAACATGATACACATTGTCATCAAGTTGCAAGGAAATTATGCATAACATTAGTTAATGATAATGATGATTAAATGATAGTAATGGTGATGAGGATGATAACAATAATTAAAATGATGATAATAATAATGAATGTGATGATAATAATGATAATGATATTAATGATAATGATAATAATAATGATGATAACAATAACAAAAATAACATCAACTACAATGATAATAACAATAATAATAGTGAGTAACAACCATAATAATAAAATAATAACAATGATATAATAATAATGATAACAACAACAATAATAACAATAACAGTAATAGTTACAATTAGAATTGTGTGTATATATATAATAAATATATACATATATACATATATGTGTGTATTTATGTATATATATATATATATATATATATATATATATATATATATATATATGTATGTATATATATATATATATATATAGTGGCTGAACTGTTTTCTAGACGAACGCACAACGTTTCTCACTTATTTTTTTTTTAATGGTTCACTGTCTGAGAGAACCGTCCTGACGCCCATAAGCAGAGAACATTTTCACAGATGCCTACCAGTGCCCCCGTATTTTCGAAAATGGTTCAGGTCTGATTTGAATCCGTAAAAGAAAAAGAGAAACCACGGTCTGAGATAATTTTTTTCTTTTTCTTTTCTTCTTTTTCTTCTTCTTTCTTCTTCTTCTTCTTCTTCTTCTTCTTCTTCGTAACGTCCACAACACGAGAACCTTTTCTCCGACGCTTCCATAACTCAAGCACATGTTCAAGGCGACGCGTCCGGTGTTACACAAGAGGTCGTGTTCATTAGGCTTTTTAACGGCAGAACAGCACCGGCTTGTTCCCCAGTTGGACACACGTGCAAGGGGCGCCCGGGGTCCCTCTCGCTCTGCCACCTGGACTCATGAACACGCCTTCTCAGGGGCCACTTGTGACTGCGTGCATTCGGAGGATAAACAGGTATTATATTCCGTCGCCTTGCCTTTTATAAGTGTTGTTGATGGGAGGGAGAGGGAAGGGGGTGGCCGCTAATGGTAATGTCAACAATGCTGATGTTAGTCATAATAGCGATTTTCTGTATATAAACAGGTGTGTTGAGAGTAAGT
>NC_051396.1:45403709-45408709 GCF_015228065.2 Penaeus monodon
ATACTTTTCCTTTTCTTCCTTATATTTCCATTTATGAAGAAAGACAGATAGATAAAAACAGACAGACAAAAAAGGACAGATAAAAGCAGACATATAAGAACCAGACAGATAAAACCAGACAGATAAAAACAGATAAAAACAGACAGATAAAAACAGACAGATAAAAACAGACAGATAAAAAAGGAAAGATAAAAGCAGACAGATAAGAACAGATAAAAACAGACAAATAAAAACAGAGAGATAAAAAAGGACAGATAAAAGCAGACAGATAAGAACAGATAAAAACAGACGAATAAAAACAGACAGATAAAACAGACCCCCAATTGGCGGCGGCGCATGGCGATGCTCTTTCCTTTTCTCCTCATCTCCCCCCCCCCCGTTAACCTGCCCCCTCCCCCCCCTCGCCATAAGTATATCGTATTTCCGCCGCGTGTTTGGACAGGTGCGTCAGACCGCGAGCTACGGCAGCCGCGGTCGTGTCGCCTTTGCGTATCTAAACCCTCTTTTTCGCGGCGATGAGATGCTACGGCGATAGGAGGGGGGGGGAGGGAGAAGGGAGGATGGGGGAGTGGGTGATGAGGGAGGGGGAGGATGGGGTGATGGGGGGGAGAAAAGGGGGACGGTGGGGTGATGGGGGGGAGGAACGGGGGTGATGAGGGGGAAAGATGGAAGGGGAGGGGAAGGGATGGGATGATGGGGAGGGGGATGGAAGAGGTTAAAAAAGGGGGTGAGGGGGGTGAAGTTGCCATACCGATTTTGTTTTTCTTTTTACCTTACTTTATTTTTTTTTTTTTTGGGAGGGGGCGGTTGTATGAACATGTCCGTTTGCGCGCGCGCGTTTGTACCCCGAAACGAAACCCTTGTAAAGCTAGACGGACCATTAACCGCCATCTCATATTACTATTTATCTACACTGTTTTTCCTAGCGTCTTCCTCGCCGTGGATTGGACACGCCCTTTTCTACCCGCCTCCGCAGCCCCGGAGATTCATGTTTGCCGCCACTAACTTACGCTCAGTTCTAATTAAGCCGCGAAGGCGCCATGTCACGAACCCCACGACCTACCAGGGAACAGCTCGCTCGTCATCGCTACACGCCAAACGCACACCATACACGTCGCTACAGAAGAAGGCGCCGACGTGGCTGCTGAAGATACTACAACGAAGGACGGCGGAGGTCGGGGAGGGGGGGTGGAGGTTTGGGTGGGGGAGGGGGGGGAGGCGAAGTAGCTAAGCCGTGTCAATAAAAGCGGAGGAGTTTTTTTTTTTTTGTGTGTCAGCTGAGATAAAGTCTAAGTATCTTTTTATGTGTTGATAAAAACTTTTTTTTTTAATATATTTTTTTACCTGTCAATAACAACAAAGGTGAAATAAATACCATTTTATGCGTTAGCTAAAACAAAATCGAATTCAGTATTTTTTATGTTGTCAGTTGAAACAATATCAAAATAAGTATCTTTTTATGTGTCAGCTAAAACAAAGCCGGAATATGTATCTTTATATGACACATAAACACAGTCGAAATAAGTAACTTTTTATGTGCTCACCGAAGAAAAGTTGAAATAAAGATATAAGTATCTTTTACCGTATTTCGACTTACTGTACTATCAGGACGGTGCGAAAGGTACACTTTGGAGGCTGTGGTTAGGCGGCTAAAGAGAGAAAATAAAACTATGTGAAAGTTGGCGTGTATATACATAAACTTCCGGATAGATAGATTTATATAACCTAATCTTAGATATAATTATTTATCTGTATCTATCTATCTATCTATCTATCTATATGTTCATATATTTGCATGTGTTTTGTATATAATGTACGTGTGTGTGTATGTGTGTGTGTGTACTGCACAACACCAACTTCTATTCCAGGACCAGACATGATTATTCTTTTAGCCAAACTACTTGGATGCACATACGGGAATCCTTTAATACTCCACAAATGCACCTTCAGCCACCACCTGGCAGGTGCCCTATACTTGGAAGCCATAACTAGGCGTAGACGTAAGCATTATTCTACAGAGCGAAATTCTGTCATTTTCTAGTATGTGTGTCCACTAGTGAAAATGGATTTTTCTATGGGTCACTTTCTCAAAATTTTGTCGACAACCTTGGGATATCCTGCGATGCACCGTTTAGAGTGAGTGAGGTAGGATACCTATAGACGATTTTGCTCATCACAGGCATTAAAAAATAAACAAATAAAGTAAACTGGAAAACAAAAGAAAATAGGCGAAGATTCGTGGAGGATTCGAGACGGCGTTGGGCGAACGAGCGAACGAATGAACGAATGAATGATCGCAATAAAAATACCATAAAATATGAGCCATTTTTTCCCCTAGCTGACTGCTTCATTCATTATAATATTCTGTACATTTTATAGATACAAAATGGGTTTACCTTAACCTGAAGGGAAGGGTGGTTTTGATGTGACGAAACTCTAACGAACTTCTGCATCTGGAACGCATTTATCGTACTACACATATTTAGGATTATCCTTGTGATACCTGTGAAGAGTGAGTATTGTGACAAAATAAATCAAATTTCCCGATAGATGGCCGTGTATGCCAAAAGTAAAGGTATAACATGTTTTTATAATGTAGATGTGCGTTCATGATAACACACAATCCACGACATATTTAGAGCACTGGAATAATTCGTATTTCGGTAATAATTAAATGCAAAATAGAACACAATCGTACATTAATAGTACAAGGCATTTTTAATTGAGTGACAATAGACTGACCGCGACATCACGAGATACATCAACCAAGTTTTTTTTACAATTACATGACATTTACGCGATATATTTTCGAAAATTTATCGTATCAGTTCGCCTACACAGATGTATTTTGATCAATTTAGCTAAATGTTGAATGTATCTTTTGATTCCAGACAACCCAAATGATCTCACATTTTCTCCAAGACGGTGCGGCCCCTTTTGTATAATGTAAACCTTATTCGTTTTATTTTTATATCTATTTTTATGAGGATTTGAGTGAAAAAATGCATATATTTTTTGCTCCTTATTCGCGGAACTTTTTAAAGCACAGAAAACAAAACGATTCATGTTAATTTGTGTTATTCTAAGTAATAAAGTGAAGAACAGACCTTGAAATACTTCTGAATCTCTAGGGCCTGTTGTTAAGAGAAAAACAATATGTGAAACGCCATGGGATTTACTGATATAGCATTATAGTTGAATTAGTTTCGAGTTGTGTGCAGAATAACTCAAATATACAAATGATGATGATGATGGTGGTGGTGGTGGTGGTGTGGTGGTGATGATGACGATGATAATGGTGATGATGATAATGATAATGATGATGGTGGTGGTGGTGGTGGTAGTGATGATGACGATGATGATGGTGATGATGATGAGATGACGATGATGATGATGGTGGTGGTGGTGGTGATGACGATGATAATGATGATGATGATGGTGATGATGATGATGGTGATGATAATGAGGAGGAGAGGAGAGAGAGAGAAAGATTGAGAAAAAAAGGAGAGAGAGGAGGGGGGAGAAAGAGAGAAAGATTGAGAAAAAGAGGAGAGAGAAAGAGAGAGAGAGGAATCCAGAACAGAGAGAGAAAGGGGGAGGAGAGAAAGAGAAAGAGAGGAGAAGAGATATAGATAGATAGAGAGAGAGAGAGAAATCCAGAGGAGAGTGAGAGGGGGGGAGGAGGGAGAAAAGGCCTGAGAAACAGAGGGGAAAGAGAGATAAAGAGAAAGACAGAGAGAGAGGGGGGGAGAGAGATAGAGAGATAGATAGAGAGAGAGAGAGAGGGAGAAAGAGAGAAAGACTGAGAAAAAGAGGAGAGAGAGAAAGGAGAAAGGAGAGAGAGAGAGAGAGAGAAATCCAGAGGAGAGTGAGAGGGAGGGTGAGGAGAGAAAGGCTGAGAAACAGAGGAGAGAGAGAGATAAAGAGAAAGACAGAGAGAGAGAGAGAAGGAGATAAAGAGAGAGAGAGAGAGAGAGAGAGAGAGAGGACTTCCAGATCCAATGACATCAGGAGAGCGTTTTAAAAGTGGCCAAAGCTTCACTTTCTTATCTGGGAAATTTACACTTTTATGATGTCAGTGACCTTACTTGTGGATTTGCACCTTGTATATACATAGATAGATGGATAGATAGATAGACATGATAAATAGATAGATGAATATTTGATGTAATGATTCACACAGCCATACAGTTTACTTAGATTATATATACGTGTCTATAGATGCATACGTATGTGGGATTATATATACCACATATATCGTCAAAAAGAATCATTAATCAAGATTCCTGAAGTACATATCTGTTGCATCCATTCCCTTACCCTTCGTAGTGATACTAAACACTGCTGTTTAGAATGAAGAGGCAAAAATTACTGATAAGTAACAGCTCCTTGGCACCCCCCCCTCTCCTTCCCCCCCCCCCTTCATCCTTCCCCCACCCAACCATGCACCATACTGCAACCTACCCTCTCTCCCTCTCCCTCTCTCTACCTCCCTCACTCTACCTCTATCTTCCTCTTCCTTCTCTATCTCTCTCTTCCTCTTCCCTCTTGTCCCTTCTTCTCTCTTCCCTCTCTCCCTCTCTCCCTCCCCCCTTTTCTCTCTCTCTCTCTCTCTCTCTCTCTCTCTCTCTCTCTCTCTCTCTCTCTTCTCTCTCTCTCTCTCTCTCTCTCTCTCTCTCTCTCTCTTCCCTCTCCCCTCTTCCCCCCCTCTTCCCTCTTTACCTCTCCCCTCTCTCCCTCTCCCCCCCCCCCCCACGCACACACATAGTCGCCAAAGATCTCTAGTAGAGAGTATGCAAGCGTAACTTTACCCCGGCACTGTGGCACTGTGCCTAGGGTGGGGGTGGGGGTGGGGGAGAGGGGGTGGGGGTGGGGGAGAGGGGGTGGGAGGGGGTTAGAACACCGCACCACAGCCGGCCATGTGGCTTACGTGTACCTTGCACCAGATATACATACACATACACACACACATGGATACATACATATGTATACACACATAC
>NC_051396.1:45418709-45421209 GCF_015228065.2 Penaeus monodon
TCCTCCTCTTCCTCTTCCTCCTGCTCCTCCTCCTCTTCCTCCTCCTCCTCTCTTCCTCCTCCTCCTCGTCTCTAACATAAAGCATGCACGCAAAGGGCATATGACCCGTGGGCGGGGAGAGGAGAGGAGGAGAGGGTCAGAACAGAAAGAGGTCAGAGTTCAAAGGTCAAAGTGGTGAAGGTGAAGGAAGTCAAATCACTGCTTGAGGTGAAGGTCACGAGTCGAGGTCGCACGGCCTGGGATTTCAGGGATAAGGTCACGAGGTGTACTTCGCTCGACGAGGGTCACTGAAGAGACGTACAGAGGAGGAGGCCTGGGGAAGGTCAAGGAGGGTTAAGGTCAGAAGGTCAAGGAGGGTTAAGGTCAGTGATCAAAGCGTGCCGTGGGTGGGGGTCGGGTGAAGGACGCGTTAAATAATCGCAAGAGAGGTTACATAAGGGTGTAAATATAGATGCAAGGTCTATAAATGCATATATTGTGTTAAAAGGTCCTCTTCCTCCTCCTCCTCTTCTTCTTCTCTTCTTTCTCCTCCTCTTCCTCCTCCTCCTCTTCTTCTTTATCCTCCCCTTCCTCTCCCTCCCTCCTCCTTTTACTCCTCCTCCTCTTCTTCTTTATCCTCCCCTTCCTCTCCCTTCCTCCTCCTTTTACTCCTCCTCCTCCTCCTCCTCCTCCTCCTCCTTCTCCTTTTTCTCTTGAGGGATAGGAAAAGGAGGAAGAGAAAGAAGAAGAAGAAGAAGAAGAAGAAGAAGGAGAAGGGGAGGAGGAGTAGGAGGTAATACGCAAATACAAAAAAAACAATCATACGGAGAACAGGAAATCAAAACAAAATTACAATAGATGGAAAAAGCTCACACAGAGACATAACTGCCAGGGAGTTGCATGATAAACAAAACACATATAAAATAACATGACAAACAATATGAACATTATCACATATTAAAAAAAAAAAAAAAAAAAAAAAAAAAAAAAATCTGCCAAACAGCCAACACGAAAGACAATAAATAAGGGATAACAACGATAAAGACAATAAATAAGGGACACAAGCAATAAACAAGACAATAAATATGGGATAATAACAACAAACAAGAGGAAACAAAAGCATGGACGAAACTACATGGAAAACACGATGAAAAAAGAAAAACAAATTTATTGAAGCGATCTCATAAAAGTCGCCACATGGACAGGGTCAAGAAAGAGCTCAAAGCTCAGCTCACTAAACAAAGCTGAGCTCGCTAAACAAAGCTCAGCTCGCTAAACAAAGCTCAGCTCGCTAAACAAAGCTCAGCTCACTAAACAAAGCTCAACTCACTAAACAAAGCTCAGCTCGCTAAACAAAGCTGAGCTCACTAAACAAAGCTCAGCTCGCTAAACAAAGCTCAGCTCACTAAACAAAGCTCAGCTCGCTAAACAAAGCTCAGCTCACTAAACAAAGCTCAGCTCACTAAACAAAGCTCAGCTCACTAAACAAAGCTGAGCTTACTAAACAAAGCTCAGCTCGCTAAACAAAGCTCCTCGCTAACACTGACTCCTACAAGCTCCTCGCTACCAACTCGCTACAAAAAAAAAATCTCCGCTAAACAAGCGCTCGAAAGCTCACTCACTAACAACTCCTCCTAACAAGCTCTATAAATGACTTACAACAAGCTCGCTCGCTACAAAGTAGCTCGCTAACAAGCAGCGCTAACAAAGCTCAGCCGAAAACAAACTGAGCCATAAAAAGCTCAGCGTAAACAAGCTAGCTCATACCAAACTCAGCTCACAAAAAACTCAGCTCATAAAAAACTGGAGATAACAAGCTAGCTCAAACAAAGCTCACTCTAAAAAATGAGCTACTAAACAGCTCACGCAAACAAAGCTCAGTCGCTAAACAGTGCCAGCTCGCTAAACAAAGCTCAGCTACTAAACAAAGCTCAGCTCACTAAACAAAGCTCAGCTCACAAACAAGCATAAACAAGCTATCCTAAAATAGCTCATTCGCTAAACAAGCTCAGCTCGTAAACAAAGCTGAGCTCGCTAAACAAAGCCAGTTCGCTAAAACAATGTTTCAGCTCGCTAAACAGCTCACTCACTAACAAAGCTCAAGCTCAGCTCACTCAAACAAGCTCAGCTCACTAAACAAAGCTCAGTTCGCTAAACAAAGCTGAGCTCACTAAACAAAGCTCAGCTCGCTAAACAAAGCTCAGTTCGCTAAACAAAGCTCAGCTCACTAAACAAAGCTCAGCTCACTAAACAAAGCTCAGTTCGCTAAACAAAGCTCAGCTCACTAAACAAAGCTCAGCTCACTTAAACAAAGCTCAGCTCACTAAACAAAGTTCAGCTCACTAAACAAAGCTCAACTCACTAAACAAAGCTCAGCTCACTAAACAAAGCTCAGCTCACTAAACAAAGTTCAGTTCGCTAAACAAAGCTCAGCTCACTAAACAAAGCTCAGCTCACTAAACAAAGCTCAGTTCGCTAAACAAAGTTCAGCTCACTAAACAAAGCTCAGCTCACTAAACAA